>NW_028301565.1:5940000-6145000 GCF_042242905.1 Orbicella faveolata
CGTGAGCGCCACTGAAAGCGATGTGGGAATTTACTAGCAAAGAAAGGACTTAACTGAATTACCAGAGATTCTTATAGGAAAGTTGCTAAATAGAAACCTAAGCTAGGGGGAATGTGAACTATAAAGATCTATCGCTAAAAACAAGATGAAATAAAAACTTTGAAAACTGGGGCTCTGCCACGTGTTGGACTTAGTACAATAGGCTGTTGTATAAAAAAACCGAGACTAAAGGTACTTAAGGTTAAAAAACGTCAAAACTTGAAACTTATACTAAAAAGCAAGCATAGAAAATAGTTTGTACTTACACATCGGTTCCCGCTTGCACTCTAAATAGTCAAGGGTAGCTTAGAACTTAATTTACTTGAAAACACGTACTGTGCACGCACGATAACTGAAACTTGAACTACTGGCGGGAATATGCCGCTAACACTATCTATATACGTCCACGTGTAAAAAAACGGATGACGTCATTGCTAAGCAACAAATTGGCGAATCAGAAAGAGTTAAGATTACTCACTTAATTAGAGAAGCCTCGATATAGTGTTCATTACATGGCTCCCCTGAAATATCCAGATATTTCACTAATCACTGTTTATGTAATTAACTAATGTTCAATGTCTACAATGTTCATAAGCTATATTTATCACAAAAATTAATGTCACAGTTCATGGTTGGCAGCAGGCTCCTCGGCCGGGACTACTCCGGTCTTTACTCAGGGGATGGCACAAGAAGTACCAGTTTCTGTACCGGTCTCTCCAGATACCGCATGGGTCCTGACCTCCTTCCTTTCTTGTCCAGGCAGGCATCTGGTAGAGCCACTTGAACTTTGCGGACTTGACCATCCTGGCTTGGGTAGACCGTGGCGACGCGGGCGGGTTGCCATGCATTCCGTGGAAGGTTGGTGTCCTTAACCATCACGACATCGCCGACACGTAGATTTCGACGAGGCCGCGTCCACTTCTGTCGTTCCTGAAGACTTAGTAAATACTCTTTTCGCCAGCGGGTCCAGAATTCGTTGACGAGGTGTTGCACACGTCTCCAGCGTTTGCGGGTGTACATGTCAGCTGGCTCAAATTTTCCGGGTGGTGAGAGTAGAACCTTAGATTTCATTGTCAGCAAGTGATTAGGGGTTAGCGGTTCTGGCGAATCTGGGTCTGAAAGGTGATTGGTGGTGAGGGGGCGGCTGTTGACTATCGCTTCCGCCTCGCACATTAGCGTCCTCAGGGACTCATCATCCAGCTGTGTACCATTGTTAGAGAGAAGTGAGGATAGGATTGAGCGCACCGTCCTTATTTGCCTCTCCCATACTCCGCCCATGTGGCTTGCGGCTGGAACGTTCATCTCGAATTTGATCCAGTCACACTGTGACTTAAGGAGTTCTTCCTTAATACGGCTATCATTCATTTCTTCTAAAGCTTCTTTGAGTTCTCGACGAGCTCCTACGAAATTTGTTCCATTGTCGCTTCTTAGCTGTCTCACTGGGCCCCTACGACTTAGGAAGCGTCTCAACGCGTTTATGAAGGAGTCTGTGTCCAGCGAGGCTGCAGTCTCCAGATGGATAGCTCTTGACGACATACAAGTGAATAGGACTCCATAGCGTTTTAGCTCCTTGCGCCCTTGTTTAATCGTGAATGGGCCAAAGTAGTCTACGCCGCAATATGTGAAGGGTGGGCAGCTTTCTAGTCGGTCCTCGGGAAGGTCAGACATCTTCTGCTCAATAACGGCACCTCGCAGCTTCCTACATGTCACACAGGAAGCAATGACGTTGCTCACAGCGGACGAGCCTCCGATGATCCAAAAACCGCGGGATCGAATCTCGTTGAGCGTTATTCCTTTGCCTTGGTGTTTGCTGTGCTCGTGGTAGTACTTAATTATAAGGCTGGTCACGTGGCTGCCTTTGGGTAGGATTACTGGATGCTTCACCTTGTCTGAGAGATCTGCATGCTTGAGGCGGCCGCCAACGCGTAGGACTCCGTATTCATCGATGAACGGATCTAACTTGTTGATTGAACTGCGTAACTTCGCAGTTTTCTGCTTCGGGAAGGATCCCTGTTCTTCTGTTTCCCTTGCAGGTAACTTAAACTCGCCTTGAAAGGCCTTAGACTGCGCGGCGTGAATGATTGACCTTCCGGCCTCCTCCAAATCTTCAGCTGACACTTGGACCACTTCGCTTGGTTCTTTGTTCACGCGTTTCCTTAGTTTCTGGATGTACTTCGAACAGAGTGCTACTGCTCGCCGGGCTCGGTACCAATCAGAAAAACGCTCGATTCTCTCTTCTAGGGTGGCCATTCTTTGATCGACTAAGGATGATGCCATTGCGACGGATTTCTTGACCTCTGGGTCGTCGTACTTCAAGTTATGTTCTTGTTCGTCATCGTTCAGCCATTCGCCTTCTTCCTTCCATAACATCTCTGGTCCCAGAATCCACCGCGAATCTCGGAGCTCATCGGTCTTCATTCCACGTGACGCTTCATCTGCTGGGTTCTGTTTAGTGTCAACATACCGCCATTGGCTTCTATGGGTACTGTCTTGTATCTCTTGTACTCTGTTAGAGACGAATACATGAAAACGTCTGCTTTCATTACTTATGTACCCAAGTACAACTTTGCTGTCCGTCCAGAAGAAGTCCTCATCGATCCGGTATTCTAGCTCACGATGAATCTGTTGACTTATCCGTACGGAACAAACAGCGGCGGTTAGCTCGAGTCTCGGGATGGTTACAGGTTTGAGAGGAGCTACTCGCGATTTTCCCATCACGAAAGCGCAGTGGACCTTGTTTGCATCATCTACGAGACGTAAATAGCTACACTGGCCATAGCCCCGGACGCTTGCGTCACTGAAATGGTGCAGCTCTGCTCTGACGACTTGACCGAAATCTTTAGGCTTGTAACACCGAGGAATCGTGATGTTCTGTAGTTTCATCAGTTCCATTCTCCATTTCTCCCATCTCATCTTCGTGTCTTCTGGTATTGGATCGTCCCAGTCCAAATGGAGACTGCATAACTCTTGCAGTATTGACTTTCCTTGAAGCATCAGGGGGGCTATAAAACCTATAGGGTCATATATAGAGCTTACTGTCGACAGGATACCTCGTCTCGTGCATGGTTTGTCTTGCAGGACGACGCTGAATTCGAAGCTGTCAGATTCGACGCGCCATTGAACTCCTAGTGTGCGTTCTAAGGGAAGTTCGTCCAGGTCTAGGTCTATCTCTTTAACTCCCTCTGCCCTGTCACTCTCGGGGATGTTCTTGATTACCTCTTTGCTGTTGGACAAGAACTTGTGAAGATTGAATCCTCCTTGGTGGCACATGGCTTTTACATTTTTCACCAGTTCTACTGCTGACGCTGCTGTAGCGACTGACTTCAAGCCGTCATCTACATAGAAATCGTTTCGCACGAAGTTGGCTGCTTGTCCACCGTATTCTCCCTCGAAGTCATTCGCGGTTTGCTTGAGTGCAAAGTTGGCGCAGCTTGGTGATGACGTCGCGCCGAACAGGTGGACTGTCATGCGATAGTCTACAGGATCTTTAGAAAGATCATTCTCCTCCCACCAGAGGAAGCGAAGCAGGTCACGGTGCTCGGGATTGACGTGGACTTGATGGAACATGCCCTCAATGTCACATGTCACGGCAACGGGTTCTTGTCGGAATCTCAACAAGACACCAGTAAGGTTGTTGGTCAGTAGAGGACCTTGCAACAGATTCTTGTTCAGGGATTCCCCATTGTATTCTTGGCTGCAATTAAAGACTATTCTTAACTTCCTTTTCTTCGGATGTCTTGTACCGTGATGATTAATGTAAAAGGTCATGCCGGACTTCGCCTCAGCATCACTCGGAACCCTTTCGGCGTAGCCGTTTTCAATCATGTCTCCCATGAACTTCATGTACTCTTCTTTGTATTCTTTGTTACTCGGCGACGTAAACCGTTTCTTGAGGTGGTACATGCGTCGGACAGCGTCATCTCTGTTGTTAGGGAGACCTTTGAAGCTTTCCTTCAACGGGAGTGGAAGTTCGTAGTGGCCGTCGTCACGTCTGTGTATGCGCGTCTCTGCGATGTTTAGAAACCTCTTGTCTTCCTTGGAGAGACTTTGCTGAGCCATGTGCTTATTTTCCGCAAAGTCCATCTCAAACATTTGATTTACATAGCAGGGGTTTAGAACCTCCTTTGTCTTGTCTTCCAGGATGAAACTAACGTGGCTTGTTTCAGGCGTGTTCTCATGTGCTATAATCCTGTTGCACGTTGCTACGCCGTCTTCGTCTAGGGGGGTCTCTGAAAGACTGGCCGGTCCGACTATGCACCAACCAAGGAGTGTTCGGACTGCGTATGGATCTTCGCTTTTACCAGTTATCACTTCCTTTGGTTTAATCGCCTTCGGGCAGTTGGATCCGATCAGTATTCCAACGTCGAGGTTTTCGTCTAGCGGAGGTATTTTGTCCCTTATTTTCTTCAGGTGTTGCCACTTGTCTGCTGCTGCTGGGGTTGGGATTTGGTCCTTTCTGGATGGGATTATGTCTCTTGCATACGCCTTAGGGAGTTCGACCTGCGCGCGTCTGTCGGGGCGCTCCACTATCAATCCGTCGATACGGGATACAGGGATTACTTTGCGGCCGTGCATTGTGCTTAAATTGAGACTTGTGTCGACTCCCTCAACTCCAAGCTCGCTCTTTACCTTATTTGTCACGAACGTCGTGTCACTAGCGTCATCCAAGAGTGCGTACGTTTTAATTTCTTTGCTGGGATTATCCTTATGGTACAGGACTACAGGCACGATTCGACACATGATGATGGCGTTCGATGTACTGACAGAACTGTGGGAGACGCTGGCAGCGTTTGAGTGAGCAGACTCGGCAGCGTGGTCTGGTTGCAAGGGTTGGGGTGGATTGCGTGACGACTGAGCGCTTGGCGGAGTTTGCTCGCTGCGTGTCTTTGACTTTAGAGTCGCTCCGTGTAGCAAGGTGTTGTGACGCTTTCCGCACTCACCACAGGTTTGCTTGGATGTGCAGTCAGCGGAAACGTGACCCGCTCCGAAGCATCTGAAGCATAGGCGTTTCTCGATGATGAGATCCAACCTCTTGTCTGGAGTAGCCTTGGTGAAATTGCTGCACTTCGCTATTGTATGTTTGCCATTGCAGGCTGGGCAGGACTGTTCGCGCCCCGATGTGGCTGCTGATTGTGTCTGTTCAGAATGGCCTACTGGAGTGGTAGAAGTGACCAATGATTGACTTGGATTGATTCCACCTTGATACCTCGACCTTGTGCCACGGGTGTTGTCTCTAACCGGGCCGTTCCTTTTCCTTTCTCTCTTAAGTACGTCTGGAGAAAAGGTCGGGTCGTTTGCTACTTCGGCTTCTTGTTTGACAAACTTGACAAAGTCCGTAAAACCCACGAGCCTCTTTCCCTTTACCTGAGTCTCATGAGCGGACCTACACCACTTGACGCCCGAGTACGACGGCAACTTGGCGGAGATCGACTGTAGGATCTGAGTAGAATCCAGCTCCGACATAGATTTCATAGTCTTCATAGCCTCTTCACAGCGCACCAAAAAGTCAGAGAATTCCTCCAGTCCTTTACTATCACCATCACTGATCTGTCGCCAACCTCTAAGTTTCTTTTTGTAGTCTTCGGCTACCACCACAGGGTTTCCAAAACGCTGATCGAGCAGTTTCCGGGCTTCGCTGTATGCGGTTTCAGAGTTTGTCGCTAGGAAACCTTTAACCACCTCGTTGGCCTTGCCGGTCGTGTATTTTTCTAAGAAGAACAATTTGTCCTTATCAGCGGGGACGTTGGCGGCGATAATACTATCAAATGCGGTCACGAAAGCCGGATATTCGAATGAGTTGCCGGAAAATGTCGGAGGCTCCTTAACGGGGAGGTGAAAGGTCCTTTGTTGATTGATTAGCGCTGAGCTTAATTGCGTTTGTTGGGCTTGAAGGTTGACCAGTTGGTTAAGGGCGAAACTTATACTAGATGATGGTTCAAAGTTCTGTATACTGTTTGCTGGTTGCTGGCCAAAGTTGTCTGGAATCGTGTTAGGCAGAAAAGGAGGGCTGTTGGGGTTCATTTCCTGTTTTGCAATTCTTGTCGTGACAGCTGTTGGTTGTTGGGGGCTTATCTCTTTGTCCTCGAGTTTAATTTCCTGTTTTGTTTGCGTGTTTAATTTATATTCTTCATTTAGAATTTCTTTGAACGCACTTTCTTCTGCCTTTGCGAGCGCATACTCCTTTTCTAGTTGAATGCGCCTGAGTTCATTTTCCTTTTCCAGAAATTCCATTTCTATTTTGACTTTAGCTGCCTTTGCTGCGGCGTCCGCTCTAGCTTGTGAAACGGAACGCGAAGAGGACCTAGTCGACCCTTTAGATGACTTGGATCTTACTTTTGATCTATGGCTCGACGAGGCGCTAGATTTGGTGAAAAGCGATCCTTTTTCAAGGCGCTGGATTTGTTCACAAAGCTTCATTCTTTGTTCGGTAAATTCTCGATCTCTAACGTCATACCACTGATAGGATTCTTCCCTTTCTGCGGGACTATCCAGCAGACTTTCGTATGTGTAGCACGCTTGATTAAAGACATCTTTTAGAGAATCTAATTCATTGCGTTCGACTTCCAAAACTTCTAATTCCGTTTGGGGATCTTCACGTAGTTTCTTAATGTGATCTAATTTTCTTTTAAGATTTCGGAAAGCTGTTTCTTTTCTTTTTGCTCTCAATTCCTTTAGAAAGCTCTTTCCCTTCTCTGAGAACTTCTGTTTTCGCTTTGAAATTTTGACATTGAGTTCTGACTGGGCAATGGGCACGACATTTTCTCGGTCTTCATCAGTGTCTTCGTCAAGAAACGACGCCAGATCTTCAGGTGCGGATGCGATGCTCATTGTTTGTCACGAAATACCGATGACGAATTTAGAGCAAGCACGATGTTTTACTGTAACGTCAGGTTCACAGCGACTGTTGAAAGGCTGAATTGTCACTTGCTAGACAACTTGTCGCGATGAGACTAGCGTGTGTGGGAGATGCTTTACTAATCGAATAAAGCCAGAGATCACGGAAAATCAGCTGTGATTGACGGTGATTTAATTGACGATAATCGAACGTAAACTGAAATATAATGTAATGAATAAACTAATTACTAGATAATAGAAGATTACAAGATGACAAGAGTCACGAAACAATAATAGCGAACATTCCAATCATAACTGCGATATGACAATACTTCCAGTCAAACTTCCCAGTAAAGATACAATTAAAATCATCAGTGATCCCAAGCAGATACGCATACTGCTAACTGTCCTAATACAATAAATGACAACACTCTAAAAACTTGAAAGCAATAAAATTGTACGATGCGATAAAAACGTGCTTGCGTGAGCGCCACTGAAAGCGATGTGGGAATTTACTAGCAAAGAAAGGACTTAACTGAATTACCAGAGATTCTTATAGGAAAGTTGCTAAATAGAAACCTAAGCTAGGGGGAATGTGAACTATAAAGATCTATCGCTAAAAACAAGATGAAATAAAAACTTTGAAAACTGGGGCTCTGCCACGTGTTGGACTTAGTACAATAGGCTGTTGTATAAAAAAACCGAGACTAAAGGTACTTAAGGTTAAAAAACGTCAAAACTTGAAACTTATACTAAAAAGCAAGCATAGAAAATAGTTTGTACTTACACATCGGTTCCCGCTTGCACTCTAAATAGTCAAGGGTAGCTTAGAACTTAATTTACTTGAAAACACGTACTGTGCACGCACGATAACTGAAACTTGAACTACTGGCGGGAATATGCCGCTAACACTATCTATATACGTCCACGTGTAAAAAAACGGATGACGTCATTGCTAAGCAACAAATTGGCGAATCAGAAAGAGTTAAGATTACTCACTTAATTAGAGAAGCCTCGATATAGTGTTCATTACACTGGAGTTACTTTAGAATACCCGGCCACTTTTGAGCGTAATTAATCTACCGCTCCCATGGTCCCGAAGCGAGGATATAAATAATGACTTAACGCACGCTCATGTAGTCTCGCATTCCCGAGGTCTAAAAATAATTAAAGCGAGACAAATAAAATGACTTCTCCTGCAATCCTGCTCTTCCGAACTTGAAGAAGAATTGAGTTTAAAAGATAGGGCATAACGTTAAGACAAGAAGATGAAACGGTTTATACCGGGTGGTTAAGATGGCTGATGACAGTTTCCAGCAATTTCCAGCAGTTATACTTTCCAGCAGTTTGACTGGTCAGTACCCTCACACCTTATCTATTGCTGTTACAATATATATTGTTATCACACAAGTGCCCAATCATTCATTCATTCAATCATTGGTGAACAAGTTGTGGCCGTCCTCATGGCATATTAGGTTACCATGGCAATAATACAACCTTTTTAAAACTCCCTTAATTCTAGCTTGAAGTACTTATAATTCAAAAATGGCTTAGTGAAAACCATTTTTTTATCAATTGTGATTTTTTTTAAGTTTGAACTACCTCTGAAGCCTACCATTTCGGGCTGGTATTATTATCACAGAAATGTATTTCAACTAATGCTTTCCAATTCTCAAATATTTCCCTGAGGGAGACATTATTAGTAACTGCTTCATATCACAAAAGAAAACCAACATGTTCATTTCAATCTTTAAATGCGGTCCAAAATTTTACAAAGTAACCATACCTTAAACTTGTGACAGATAATTTTTCTTCATCTTCTTAGGCTGCATTTGTTGCTTCTCTCTTTTTGCTCTGTTTGGTTATGTGGTCAAACATAGTTGCATGCACTCCACAGTGACGGAATGTGTTGCTTTCAATTTCAGGTATTGCTGATGCTACCACAAGACATATAGCTAGTCTAGTTGCTAGACAAAAGAAAAGTTCTTCCAAGAGAAAAACACGCCTTACTTCATATCATCCTGAGCCAACGCCGATTGTCCCTCACATTATAAGAACACAGATAAGAGAACTTCTTGGCCAATATCCTTCAGGGATACTGGGCTCTATGTTTGCTGTAGCATTCAACCGAAGGTTTGGCCAGGAACTTAACTATGAAAGATTGAAATTTAAATCACTTGGTAATCTTCTTGAATCAATTCCTGACATAGTAAGGATTGAGCACATGCGAGGGGGAGGCTACAGAGTTTATGGTAAAGGAAATGCACTACATAATTCAGGTAAATAAACAATAGAGAGCTTTATAAAGCAGCTTTTTATTATGCATTATGAAGCATCCTTATGGTTTGGGTCTTGTTGATCTTGATGATGTTTTTCCTTAATGAAGAAGGCAAATTTGTCAAACAGTTATCAATCTAAAATGAATGGGTGAGAAGGACAACTGTAAGGGGAGGCTGGAGGACACAACTACATCTGACATTTCATATGTTTTGGTCGGGGAAAGTTTATTATTTTTATCAGGAAAAAGTTAGAGAAGTTTGAAAAGTGATGTCCATGGTAGCCATGCAACCTCTGTTAAACAGTAGCAAACAAAAACCCTTTTGAACTGGGCATTGGACTTGAATCACAGCTCTTAAACAACTGATCCCTTTTGATAGCCATGATAGTCTTGTACCTGTTAATAGTCTTCATCTTTCTGTAGGTAAAGCACCTGATCCAGGTGACAGTTTCTCAGTCAGGACTGAAAGTGCATCAACTGTTTTTCAATCCACTGCTGAAAAAAGAAACTACACTCAAACACCTAATAACAGTATAAATGGCAAATCAGAGGCTGTTAAACAAAAAGGGGAATCTGCGTCTTCAATTAAAGCCAAGCTTGATAACAAGAGTGGAATTGATGAAAAAATAAAACAGGAATGTAGACAGGTATTGATTAAAAATGATAAGTTTACAATATTTTTTATATTTATGTTTATTTAGTAATCTTCTTTGCATTTTACACTTGTACATGTATGTAAATACATTCTGGTACCTAAGTGGTGGATGTTACTGCTAGTAGTATTTCATAAACAGAAAAAAAAAACAATGATGTCTAGATCTAGAGGCTATAAGGCCTGTTGAAAGTATTATGCTCAGAGATGTTCTTAATGTAAAGCAGCGTTGCCTATCCACATGGTCTACCATAAGGCATGATGTAACATGCTGTACTGAGGAATGATGAGCAGTATGCATTCATCTTTATGAAACAGGACAAGCCTGAAAAGTGATATAGAGAGTGTAAAACAACAAGAGTACAGTGGAACCCTGTAAATCCAGCCACCAGTGGGTCAAACATTCTGGCCATATCAACAGGGTGGCTGTAGTGAAGTCTTTCTTTAAATAAGAAATGTCTGACTGAGCTTTTGTTCGGGCCAGGCTACAGTATATTAACAGGGTTCTACTGTACATCTAGTGTGTGCTTAGTTGGTGGGGTGCTATTGACAGGTAGGGAAGCAAGATCCATGACTTTCGCTTTGAGAAGAATGTGTCTGGCAGTTTCCACAACAACTTCATCCTCACTATTAGACTGAGACCAGTATAATGGCAATGGGTGTGCCATGCTTCCTGCATGATGATCAAGAGTAATATTTAGCACTATACTAATCAATGGACAGAAATCATCTCTGGAATAAAATAGCCAGGAGAAGTTACTGGGATTTTTTAAGCCATGTCTATGTTTAAGCTTTTCCATTGTTTCGTTGCTTGCTTTTTTCCCCTGTAAGGTGTTGGCTAGAAGACCCAATGGTGTGTGGGCAGCTCGATTTCCGATAGAATACAAGGTGAGAATTTGTTGCAATCTTGAAATTCTTTGGGTAGGTATAAAATTTCATAATTTTTCAATGTGTTCCAGATTTGATTGTAATTAATGTTATTAAAATACTGGATTTCAGAATCTTCATAACAAAGAACTCAACATCAAGCAGTTAGGTTTTATGAGTGTTGTGGAATTTATGTCTGCAATGCCAGATGTTGTTAGGATAGAGCGACCCACAAAACTGGACTGGCTTCTTTTCCTGGCAAGAAACGGTAAACAGAAATGAATATTAAATAAAGCAACTTATATTAATTTTAACAAATAAAACATAGCTTTTACACAGTGCTAACAGTTTGGTATAAACTGAACATTGTAGCATATTGTAGCAAAATATACATGTTACCTCACCAAAATAATCATTGCAGGGGAATATATGGCCAGTTGACTATTTTATATCAGCATGGTGCAGGCGTAGAACTCAATCTGCTTTTTGTTACTATATCCTGGATGGCCAAGGTTACATATAAGTCTTACATGATGACTCAGGGTTGTCATAAGTAGATGGCTGCTGGTGATCCACTATGATCTTGGCTGGCCACTCTGCTGGGCTATTTGTCTCATTCTTTAGTAAGAGAAAGATGGCAAAATCACCAAGTTTACCACTCTAACAGCAAAGGGTACATTAACTTTAAATTTGTGACAACCCTGATGACTGCATGGTCACACTGCCTATGACATTAAAATATTGCTGTTTAATTTTGCGGTACAGTTTATGCCTCATCCTTTTGCAAGAAAAATCAAGAAAAGTTACATGTATCTTGGAATTATATATAAAACTAAGTATTTTTATGTATGAAACAGCTCTCTATGAACTAATTGGAAAATTAAATATTGTTTTTTGTTCCACCCAGAAGAAGAAAGGGACCATTCAAAAACCAATGGTGAGGTACCAGTTTGTCCTGCTCCTTTAGAAATTCACAAAGATCCTGAGCCTCCTTGTGTTCCTGGCAATCCACTTAACTTACCTGATGGTGTGGGCAGAGGAATCTACTATTCAAAAATCAAGCTACCTGAATGTGGATACCTTGAAGTGTGTGTCACTCATGTCATTCACCCTCATCAGTTTTGGGTGATGTTGATTGAAAACTGGCCAAAGCTGCAAGATTTGACAGAAGACATGAGGTACGTTTCTCTTGATGTTAACTAAATTACCCTTAGTACTTTGTTACTGTGGAGCTGTAGTGGCGTCCTGGTTAGTGTGCTCACCTCTGGATTGAGCAGTTTGGGTTTGAGCCCTGGGACCTGTTTCTCAAAAGCTCTGGAAACTCTTCATATTAAGAATATGTGAAGAAAACAGCTCTGTAATCATAAGGTTTGAGATTTTGCTATGGCTTTCTGGGTGCGAAAACATTTCAGGACCTTCGAGACACAGGCCCATTGTGTCGTGTTCTTAGGTAAGACATGTTACTCTCACAGTGTATAAATGGATACCGGCAAATTTAATGGTGGGAGTAACTCTGCAATGGACTAGCATTCAATCCAGGGGGGAGCAGACATACTTCTAGTCGCTTCACGCTACAGAAACCAGAGATGGGCACTAGCCTGTTTGGCCACTTGGCCTGTATGGAGACTTAACCTCACCTTACTTTGCTGTGTTATCTAGTTGTGTAAACAATAACTGGCCGAAGCTTTTCAGCATTGAGAAGAGTTTGCCCACTTGGCACTCCAGGAGTAGTATATGAGCCTTTGACACTAGCCAGATTTTTTGGTTGTTTGGTTATCTACCGTAAGGTACTTCATGTTTAATTGGTTGATGTTTTTCAAAGATAATAATTAATCAAAAACAGCTCATGTTGGTTACCCAAAATAAGATCCCAGAAATCTTAGCAGAGAAAATGGCCTTCTTTAAAGCAATGTTGTCGAGCAGTTTGTGTTTTTCATTTACAGACAGTTCTATTCAACTCGAGAAAGTGCAAGATACAAGATGCCTGGGTGCTTTGTTTCTGTTGGCCAGGTAGGTGTAAGCGAATCACCACCTACTCTCACCAAAGTGGCACATAAGGCCTCTACGTTCGCTCTCTGTCGACTCGTCTCTTGCAATGCGGCACGCACCTCACTCCAGGACTGCCACCCTGTGCTGGACCTCTCCCTTTCCACTGTGTGTCACCATGTTTTGGGCGACCTCTTTCTCTTTCCCTTGGGGGCCCATGTCAGGGTGATTGTTAGGTTGTTGTCTGAGGAAGTGTTCAAGGAATAGCCATCTTCTTCTTACATCTTCACTCAACCTCTCCACAATGACACATGTTATTTTCACATGTAAAAATAATAATAGAACATTGCATGGTCACTTGGAGATAAAAGATCTTTCTTCTCATGTTGAAGTGAGTGAGCGCAGCGAACGAGTGAAATATTTTGAACACTCGAAGAGAAATTTGTTTCTATGTGTGGTGATGTAATATCCTCTAATTATATGGTATGCAAATTTCAATAAAGATACATCATCAGTATGGAGGTATTTGTTTGGTTGGATTGCAGAAGTCTTTCATCAAGGAAAGAACTGAATGAGATGTCTCTTATTGCAGGCTACAAATACAGCAGTAGATTAGATTGAGTTGTATAATAGAGGCTAATTTTGTTGTTTATATGATTTTCAAGGCATGCTGTGCACTGTATGAGGATGGCCAATGGTACCGTGGACTGGTGGTTGGTATACAGTCTGTGGACAGCATAGAGGTGTGTACCTAAGTAGTTAGGGAGTCGCTGTGATACAATCAATTGGAGGAGCAAGGAGTTGTGTCTTGCCCAATAGCACAACAGTGGTGGCGAGAATTGAAACCCAGACCTTTTGATCTACATCTTCCACATGATCTGTACTAAGTCTATTTTTACTTCCTGGTTACTGACATAGATTCAACCTGAGCACTGGACATGAATATGGAATTATGAATGCCAGTCAGCTGTCATGAGAGTTCTGATGACTTAGTCACATGATGAATAGTTTACTATAACTTGAATATTTGACATTAAACAGTAAGTTAGCCCTGAGGTTGAGATCCCAATGCAGAGAATTTAAATGGATCTACGAAAGTCTCAAAATATCCTTATTCTGCACTTACTGATGCTTTCATTTACCTACCCTGCTGCTTGTGCTTCTGTTGACAGGTCTTTTATGTGGATTATGGAAATACAGCTAGATTACCCTTGTCAAGCCTACGAGTTCTTCGGTGAGTGAAATTTAATATATATATTTCAGGTTTCTACAGCTTATGAATGTTTCACAGTTGAATCACTAAAGTGTGGAATCTCACTTGCCAACTTTTGCCAGCACTGAGGATATTGTTGCCCGCCTAGTTTGACCATTTAGAGGCAAGTTTTTTAGAAAGCACAGGTGTAGCTGAGCTGAAAAAGTTTTGCCCTCCTGCTGAAAACATTCATAAAACTCCTGCCCAAAGCTAAGTATACAAAATTACTATTTGTGAAAAGGGCTATTGCTAACAGTGACCATATAGTTATTTATTTGTGAGTGTCTTATCATCATTGTCTAGATCACAATTTATCAACCTCCCAGCTCAAGCACTACCCAGCAAGTTGGCCTACGTCCAGCCTTTTGGAGGGGTATGATTACGCTAAATTTAAAGGCTTAGAGTCAATAAAGCATTTCAGTGACATCTTGGCAAGAAAAAATGATTTTTTTTTTCTCAACTTAAAATGAAGATCACTAAGTCTCTATTATTAGCCTCAGTTGGTGTGATAGGGAAAATGCCCTAAAAATAACTAGGCAATTGTTTTGTTCCTGTGAATTAAACATAATTAGTGCAAAGGTCATTTGCCAATGTGGAAATTTCACTAAAACTGTGAAGGTTGTTGAAATAAATGTATTTTATGCATGGATTGATGATTATGGAAATTATGTTGTACCGACGCAATGGAAGATGGGGACTTTGTGAGTAAATGACCAGTTACAAGTATTTTATTTGTAAATGTTTGCTGACATTGTGTTTGTTTGATTCACTAGTGTAAAGAATGGTCGCCAGGATCTACTCACAGGTTTTATCGTTTAACAAAGAATTATAAGCAGCTAGTGGCAATTGTTTGCGGAGTTAAGGTAGGCAATGATGGTTATCCTGAGCAATATAGCAGTTCTGATGTTCACTATTTCCGTTTTGTTTTATTTAATACATATATCAATCATTACTTGCATTGTTTCATGTTAGTGTCAATTAAGAATAATTTGTTCTTCAACAGGAAGGTACATTGTCCCTTTGTTTGTGTGACACAAATGCCCAGGATGATGTTCACATCAATGATGAACTTGTAGCAGAGGATTATGCCATTTTCTGTCCTGATAATTCCCCTGCACCATTATCTCCTGCTGGACAGGTACAAGTTATTTGTTTCATGTAGCCGTGTCACTTTCCACTCCCTAAAATATGGTGCAAGAAGTTCATTTTGCTCTCTTCCCAAATTTTTTCAAGATGCTTGTTTCTTGCCCATTCTCCATTACTCAAGACATTTATATTTCCTTTGGTCACATTCTTACAGAACCATGACAGAGAAGGTGAACGTCAGCAGCAACAGCAGCCAACAGCCTCAGGAGTCTCCTTTTTCACCCCAGAACAGCAGCTATACTTAAACCAGCAAGCTGTTTCTGTTCTGTGTGCACCATCCACCAACCATTCAATGATTCCAGGTTAGCACTGTGAATGATTTTCACCGTAATGTACTTCAATACTTAAGAACAATGTTGTATTTGAGAGCAATAAAATTATTGTCCACTTACTAGAGAATGGACAGACCACAAAATGAATATTAAGTAAGATGAGAACTTGACTTTTATAATGCACAGTGTATGTATAGTAAGGTTCAAGGTTCATTAACAGCCGTCTCCTTTATTTTAGACTTCCCACTATCAATTGATATGACATACCAACACAATGTTGCAAAGTAAGTTTAATATATAGGTTGTCCAAATTATAATTAAGAAGGCTTAAATGATCATGGTGGAAAATTTAGTATGTACAAGTTAAGAACAATAAATAAATTATTAATAAAATTGCCATTTCTTTTCTTTTGTGTCCTCTTCCAGCTGGTTGAGTCAGTCAGCTCAGTATGCCAGTCAACTTGTGAATTCACAACCGCATCAAAGTATGTTAGATAAACTTTGTATATATCACAATTATAGTAAATTATGGTATTAAATGCTACATGGTACTTGGATGTGTTTAATTAAAAAAGTGTATATGATTTGCTCATTGTTTGATATTATTCTGTTGAATGTTTAGCCAATACAGGATTACAGGCAGATTCATCTGTGTGTGAGGAAGATCTGGATTTCATGGAACAAATTAATCAGGAGTTGGAGTTAGATTCATCTGCTGAAAGCCAACCCGAAGGCCTCATTAAGAGGTCAGCTAACTTATTTTGTAATGAACGTACTTATTTTACATTATGATTTGCCAGTCACTTATAATAAGTTGGTAGTCTTTGTAAAGATGTAAGACTGCTGATGTACGTGTGCCTTTTACAGCCACCACTTTTATTTAGTAGTTTTATGTTCCCACCACCCTTGTTTGACAGCTCCGAGTTGTAGTCTGGTCACTGGCACAAACACAACTTAAAAGTTCTCTTAAATGCTGTGAGATTATTGTGGATGTCCACTGAACACAGTTAGCCTGCACTACTGAGTACTGTACAATGTACACTAGAATGTTGACCTCAAAATGTACAAATGCACAGAGGTTAAATCATGGTGTTTTTGTTATTCTCTTAGGGTGCAGATAACAAGTGATTATTCCTTTCATGTCATCAATTTTGATAACAAACCCTATCTTATCAGTGCTGAAATATCAGCTCTATTCTGGGATAGTGACCTTCTGAGATCAATGGTATGTAAAACTTGCAGATGAGTATTTTCTTGTTTTAGTTTAATTTGTAATTTTAGGTTTTGGGCTTGAACTGTCTTATGTAAAACAATACATTATGAAATTTGTTTCATTTTAGCTTCGTCAGAAGAAGAAAAGTGTAGCCAAGGTGGTTGTGTCTTTTTCAGAAAATAAGGAATTGCTGGAAGTTCTTGTCAGGTAGATCTATATTAATTTTCAACAAAAGCTGTTTTGGCAGCAAATAATAAGAAGTAAAGAATTAAAGTCGAACTGCCTCTAAGCAACCACCCAAAATGTCAAGCCTAGGTGGTCGCTTATGGGAGGTGGTCGCTCACGAGCACTTAGACCATAATGGGTCAAAATATTTCTCCATTAGAATATGGTAACTGCCAGACTTAACCCATGCACCAATGGCGATGCAATGTTTATTCATGTAAAAGTCAATTTCAAGAAAAAAAAATCAGGTTCTTCAACATTGAGAAATTTCCATTTCTTGTACTAGCCAGGAATACGATAATGTTACAACACCTTATCCATTTTTTGCTCCATTATCTGTCAAGTGGTCGCTTACAGGAGGTTAAAAACAAAGGAAATTTCAAACTTTTAGCTCTAAAAGTGGTCATGGTCACTTACAAGAGGTTCCAAATACAGTGATTTGACTTGGAAACTTTCAGTATTTTGGAACACTGGTCATTGAGGAGAGGTGTTCACTTACGAGAGGTGGTTGCAACTGGACGTTCGGCTGTAGTGATAAATTTTGACATGCACTTTGACAGCTAAATTTGAATTTTTGGTGTCCGTCATGGTGGGATTTTGTATTGCAATATCAATGTGTAATGCTGCAGACTGTGCTAACTCATACTACTGTGGAATACTTGGTATGCTTTCTTTATCAGTTGAATGTTGTTTGTTTCAGATGTAAGGTACCTGGAGTTATGGATGGAGATGAACCCAGGAGTTTTGTCACACTTTATGAATTGGACGGGTTGGTATACACACACAGCTTACAGTTGCAATGCTGCTTGTCAGTAAAGGTTATCATCAACTAGTTGATGTTGTTGTTAGCTGATATATCTATCCCCCTGGGATGGAATGCCGGTCATTGGCAGCTGATCTCTAATATATTGAGAAGTGATGTCATCTGGGCAACCTAACTGGGAATTACTCCATGGTAGCAGTGTATATTTCTGGATGGAGAGAGGTACTTGGAAGGTGCAGTGTATTCCCTATGAGCATATCATGGTTAACCTGGCCAGTGCTAGAACCCATGTGTTTAAATCAAACTTTGTTTTCTTTCATTATACAATATGCATGCATTGCAGTTAGTAACATCATTTTCTTTTTGTTTCAGGCTTCCTGAGGTTTTGAGAATCTTTGATTATCAGTCAGATGAGTTGATGTCTAATTTGTTAACTGAGTTAGAGCGCTTCAAGCAGGAAGGAGAAAATTACTGGCTTTCAAAGGTATGATTTTCTTTTTTTATCAAGTCAATTTCTAATTGCAAAATCTTAACAGTGAAAAATACTTCCTTGCATTTTTATAGTATTGGATTCTTTAAAATGTGTAATTGTATCCTTAATAGACAGAGGAACGGCCTGGATCTGAAGCAGGAAGCAGTTCTGAAGATCAGTTTTCTGAAACTGAACTGGGTATTGAGGAACTTCAGCTTGCTCTACGGGCGATGCAGTTCAGAAGGTTTGTAACCATGGTGATGAACAATGTGTTGCTCAAGGTTCCCTTTAAGGGATGAACCTTAGTGCCTGTTTTTCAAGGGATATTACCTGACAATGTATTTCTCTTCTACTCAGGAAGCGCATTCTTCAGGGATTGATGTGTGGTCGCCCCTCGGATGCCACTGGTGGCAGTGTCAATGAACTACAGGAGGTCGAAATAAAGATTGAAAGTCTACAGCAGGAGATAAAGCATTTAGAACTCAGGGCAGGGGTGAGTTCAAATGATCGACAAGTGGCAATACATCTTACAAAATACAAACAAAAATGATTGTACATGTGGTATCAAATGATCGATTTTGCAAAACTGTCAAATTAGAGCACTGAAATAGATAGATTCACTCAAGATTGGAATGCTGAGGGCTCCAGGTAGGCAAGAGGTTGGGAGGGGTGAGTGAAGTGACAGACCAATCCTTCTGACCATAACACATGCAGTCAGAGTTAATTGTGCATTATGCTTATCCAGTCCCATCATTTACCTTATTTACTGCACAACAAGATTGACTGTTAAGAAAAGAGAGAAATTTTAAGTTAATGAATATTCATATATTTTTGTAGATGAGTACGCCAGCCTAGCATCTCTGTGGCAAGGGGATACATCAGTTGATGGTGCATAAGATTTTGAAGGAAAATATCACCACAGTACTGACAGACTGATTGATGCACACTGAAAACTGAGATGTTTAAATACCCACAAATCTAAGAGTCATTTGACGGCGATGTTTACTGAACTTTACTTATTTATTTTGTCAGAACAGATCTTGTTTTGACAGAGATACCTGCTTAGTGAGTAAAGGAATGCTACATTGTAGATGATCAGCTCGCACAGTATAATTTCAATTTCTTTCTACCCAGATCTTGAATCTGACTCTTTGTCCTGTGACGTTTTCTAAATGTCCTTATATTTTGTAAGTTATTAAAATCTAGTTAAAGACTCTCATTCATTGGGTCTGTCTAGAACCAGCATCCATGGAATGGGCTAAGTCTTAGAAGAGTTTCAACAGTTCGATCATTGTACAGTCTTTTTCTTAACAGTATTCATTTGTTTGCCTCTTAATCGACATTAAAGGTCCATTTAAATGCAGGACCTGTTTTAGAACATTATAACAATATGTCATGATTTTGTAAAGTTAAAGACATATGTAATACAATACATGAAGTCAGCTGCCAATAGCTGTCTTTATTTTCAAAGTTTAAAATAAACTTGCTTTATTGTATGTACTCTGTGATAGAACACTTTCTAGAACATTTTGAAAGTATGACTGACATGAATTATAAACATTATATTAAATTATTATATAATGCTCACAAAAGCATTATATTACAGAGCATGCAGGCGACATTAATAAATAGTGCTTTCATTACAAGTTGGGGACATAATCTCAATGATGTTTGGCTGGCAAATATAATGCCATATGCATGGAAGTTTGATTTCCTGTTCTTAATGCCATCATTTTGACTGTAGAAGTTCTGAGAGATTTAGGTATAGTAACTTTAAAGTTCTAGTTAACAAGTTTCAAAAGTAAGAGTTCGTAATAGAATATATTATTATTATTATAGCAATATATATCCCAGCTATTATTACATATTAAAATTTTCCCGTTTCACAATTTGTAAATATACAACAGTAGCTGTGTTTTGGTGGATTAAGGGAATGTTTTGATTCTTCCTGTCATTGTTTGGGAAGGCAAATTCATTGAAGTTTGAAAAGTGTATTTTTAGTACTTTTAAGAACACAGAACTTATCTTATATAATCTGTTTTGTTGTGTTATGAATCTAAAATCATTGTGTTGGTATGGAAGACAATAAAAGAGCAAGAAAATTTCATCTTTGGACCACAAATGTAGAATCTTAGGTCAAACTGGTCTCTACACTGTTGTGACACAAGTCATGTCTATGTGCAGCTTGAGAATTCCCCCCCCCCCCCCCCCCAAAAAAAAACTTTTTTAATAGTCTTTCTTTAAAGTAATTTTGGAAAACATTTTAAATATGCAAATTTCAGTTAACAATATTTTCGTGGAAAAATGGCAGTAAATCACACGTAATCGCACTTTTCGGGGTGAATATTTCACAGCTAGCTCAGTGTGTTTGTGTGAAGGGTCGGTTGATTGATAGGAGATATTGTTGCTGTTATTGCTCGTCCTTAGCGGCTTTTCTTCTTGTACAGCTTCTCTGTTCAAGTACGAGTTGCTTTTCCCAACATGCTTAGTAAGCAGAGTACATTTGAATCACTTTTTATTGAGCTTGCTCAGGGATAGCATAATAATTATTTTTTATTATTTAATATATTAATTTGTTTATTGATACTGATTAATTAATAATTAATTTTTATACTTTGGCAACTAACATTTTTCACTGGCAACCAAAAATAAACTTTCAGTGGCCAAATGGCCACTAAGGAAAAAAGTTAACTTGGAGGGTTGACACATAATATTTTGCCATCAACTTACCGTTAAGCTTATGCAAACTGGTAAATATATTCAAATATTCACCAACAGTCAAGAAACAACTGCTAAGCAGGTTATTATTTTTGAGTAGGTAATATTTGTCTGAGTGATCATTCCATTAGCCTCTATACTGTTTGGTGAATTGCAAGTGGACATCTTGACAAATGTAAATGTCTTGTAACCAAAAGTTTTTAACTTCTATCAGGTGAGTTTTTTTTTTTCTCTTCAACTGGTTTTTATTTTGGAAAAAATCAAAGCACTCATGTTTACTCTAGTGAAACTATAATGCTAATTATCATCTTCAAATTTTAATGATACCAGACTATGATCAACAATTTTGTCTGGAGTTGACAAATTTGTAGTGTTTATCATGGGAATACTTTCGTCCCATGCACAAATTTGAATGAATGAATGAATGAATGATGCATGCATGCATGCATGCATGCATGAATGAATGAATGAATGAATGAAAACTTTATTAATGTGTCAGTATATTTAGCTATAGATTAGCTAATTGAGGACACCTAACTAAATTTGATAGCTGATGACTAATTTACAAAAATAAATAATTTAATTATTTATATATTGAAGTAATTTAATTTAAATATTAAAGTTGATAAATACTTATTTACAGCATAATAATTAATACTATAAAATGATACTGTTCACGATTTACATAGTTTGTAGCAACTGCTATTGTGGTAAATGAGGTCTGAAAGGTCAATTTTTCTTATTCTCGTCTTAAATGTCGTGAGCGTTGGTGACGTTCCAAATGACAGTTGACTTAAACTCTCTCAAGATCAAAAATCCACAAGTTCTGTTCCTATTCAGCTCCTGGCGATCCTTTTCCCCTGACTGTTTCAATGCCCTACCTAAGTTTCCCAATTCGCCACAATGTCGTCCTTATCTAGATGATGACACATATTTGAGATTGTACGTACGCGTTGTTCTTGGGTAGACCCCTTGGTAGACTTGGTACAGGATAACTTTGGAGATCATGTCCTCCACTGGGTTCTCCAACTTCGGCAATTTCCTCGAAAGCGTGCCGCACTTTTGGCGCACTTTCTTTCCCAGATATCTCACTTTGCCTGTTGGCATGCTGTTCACGGTATATAGCAAGGGCTGTGTCTTCATAGCGCTGTCGGATATATTCTTGAACTTCCGAAGAAGTTTTCTTTTTGCTTCTCAATTTTCTGACCATTTATCCACTATGGACAACATAGAATTATAAAATTACTTGACACGGTTGCATAGTGATGCGCGTTGAGCTTCTTGAAGGCACTGAATATCCTTTCACGTAATCACGAGAGCTCTGGTCTTTGCAAGATAGGGTAACTTCTCTCGTATTTACAGTCGCCATGACAGTTCCTTATACCGTAATCATTACCAGACTCTTCTCGCCTGATGCGTAGGTTGGACACAGGAAACCCACCTATGCACTAAGTTATAAAACTGCCTGAAAAGCGCAACTATTGAACGAGAGTTGATGCGGTAAGTAATATTAAATAGTTTTTATGCCCACTTCCATGCATTATTTACCGAAGCGATTTTAGTTCCATGTAATTCGTTATTTACATTTCTGACGTCGATTTTCCTAGGTCCTAGGCCCCCAGATAATAAGGGGAGGAGAGTCTCTACAAATTAAATCGTCGACAAACATACGAGAACAGAAACGTTCTTTACAGAAGCAAGATCAAGGAGGCAATTTACTGTCTACTAAAAGGCAAGTAAATATCCTTTTAACCCAGAGAAATCGCGCGTAACTAAATTATCACTTGATTAGAATTTGACTTTGTCCCTTGTGAAGCGTGTGTTTGTAAACATTATCATGCGCTGTGCTTCTCTGTCTCACAGCTTTAACTTACATCACTTACAGTGCACTTTTCGTGTAGTATCAGGCATTAATCTCGCTTGCTATGTGGGTCCTTTCCTTTGTCTCCTAGAGACAAATGGGTTTCAAAAGTTCAAACGCTTTAAAAATACTTGTAATTTTTCACTCTACGTGCAGCTATGACGCACGGCTCAATGTCTCGTTAGTCACACTTCACAGTCCCAAAAACTTGCAAAAAGAAAAAAAGAAAATCGGGTTTACTAAATGCTTCGGCATGGTATCTGTAAAGGTATTTCCCAGCATATGTTTGAGTTCGGAGCAGATACGTATTTTCAATCAAAAAATGTACAAATGCTCAATAGTGCGTGACACTATTTGATGGCCGAAATTCACGCTCCCAGTTGATACGGTTGACATCGCTCAGTTTCGAAGCCGCCTACACAAATAGATAAAGCTTTAATCCGAGTTTAAAACCTTTTTAATTGGTCATTCTACTAAGCAGATGACAGAAAGGTCGAGCATATCATTATTCCTCATTATTTGAAGGGCACCTTTCGCTTAGTTGAGATACTTTTAAATTGTTAACTCGGGTTAACTGTGAACTGCCGCTGTATTTCACAAGCACCACACTGAGTTAATTATTGTCTCGTTTAATATGCGTTCGGGTCTTTGTCTTCCAATTCGGCAAACATATTTTACGAAACTCCTGCATCAACCCTTCATTACAAATGCGAATTTTGAAATTCTATATTGTCCTTTCAGTTTCAAACCTAAGTAAATGAACCTAAATTTGCATGTTGGAGAATATTAAAACGAATTGAAACAAATAACAATAAGTTCCAGTTGTTTGTTCTGTGTAATAGCCTTTGTGTGCTTATTATCTTTTAAACAAGAAGGCGACAAAGGAACAAAACAGTGGATTTTTATTTTCTGATATCGACTTCGGACGTTGATTAGAACTTTAGGCAGCAAAGCAATCTTCTCCTTCAGTTTATTTTATGTGTATTTTTTTTCATGTTTTGTTGAATATTTAAAAAACAAAGCATGAAATAAAGTAGATTACTAATAAAATAATAAAAAAATTAAAATTAATAAAAATATTATTTTAGATGTCGTATTTTCAAAAAAAAATGAACAAGAATTGGGTATAAACAATTAGAGTTGGAATAATAAGTTGCTTGCTAAAACATTTAACAGGAAAGATTCAATCGACGTTTCGATGATCAAGCATCATTCTCAAGACTGAGAATGATGCTTGATGCATCGAAGCGTCGATTGAAAATACTTTTAATCGTTGCTGTCAAAGATATATATTAAATTTGTTTTCGTTTTTCTCTAATTTTCACTCGTTTAAAATCATGGATGTCGCGTGATTAATGTAAAAAAAAGTCGAGAGTTTTGAATTGTAGCTGAAGGCGATATTTGAGAAGTCTTTAAAAGGTCAAACCAAGATCCTCATGGTCAAAATCACTCTTTAGTGTTCCTTTCATTACGCGTTTTCTACAGTCAAACCGGAAAACTATGCCCTTAACGTTATCTCTAAAGATATCACATTGCAGGCTCTGTTTGGTTTCACTTTCTTATAATTAGGGAAACTAATATGGTGTATACAATGTTTCTGCAAATACAATACATTGCCGTAACCCCATGTGACGAGATTGAAAAAATATATCAACATGGTTGACATAATCTCAAGTTGATATAACACCAAGTTCTCAGAACTACCATTAAAAGGAATGTATGGTAAAGGTAAAGGTAAAGGTAAACTTTATTTAGCCAGGGTGGCCCATTCAGCGACGAGGCTGTTATCCAGAGGGGCCCTGGACAGAAAATTATAATAATTAAAAATACAAAACATCGTGATAATTTAAAAATACAAGATAAAATTTAAAAAATACAAGATATAAATTTAAAAATACAAGTAATAGTCATTAAAAGTATAGAGTATAAACAAGCATGCAATAACTTATAAAAATCTAGTTACTATATAATTTAAAAACCGTAGTCGTCAACTAAAACTTTGAAAGAAGAAAGTGACTCGGCGTTTTGAATGCTACGGGGTAAGAGGTTAAAAAACGCTGGGCCCGAATATCTAAAGGTTCGTTTTCCAGGGGTAAGTTTGGGTTTAGGCAGGTGCAAATCTGTTCTTCTGCGAGTATTGTATTTATGCACGTTATAATTTCTTGTGAAATAGTCACTCAAATATTTGGGCACTAGTATGGGCACTAGTATGGGCACTAGTATGGCACCTTTCAGGAAAATTAATGTTTCGAATTTGAGGCAACACAACAACCGTGGACTTGGTGTCCTCGACGAGAGAGACTGAAATCGCCTGCTACGCACCTGCCACGCAGGCTAAAAAGAAAGCGGATGCTACATGATTACATTTTGAAATCTCCGCAAGTGAAACTATTAACGACCACATATTACCGTTCAGTTATTCAATGATAGCTTTGTTTTTTGCTGCTGTTGTTTTGAAAAAATAGATTGCGAGAGCGCTTCATTGAGTTTAGTTCACTGGTTTCATGCATTATGTTAATTACTAAATTGGGCATTTCGCGATTGCTTGCGACTTTATTGTAATTTATTAGCCGTTATCGTGAAAATCGATCTGATAAAATAAATATTAGGAGAGCCGTTTTGTAGTGCAAAAATTTACTTCACGGCAGAAGTCATTTAGACTTCTTTGCGGAGTTAAAAAGAGCTCTTAAAAGCCAAAGTAAGCGATTACAAATAGAAAAAAAAAAACTATTGTTTTGATGTGTTATTCCAACAAGCCGATTGATCAGCCTAACATCAGTCTTTCTTTGCCTTAAAAGGGTGTCGATTAATTTGGTTTGGTTTTGTTTCAAACTAAACATGGCACAAAAGCCATTTATTCCTTGCCAATGATTGGTTCAAAATGTAATTAAACACTCTTGTTTTAAAACTCCAGAAGCCGGGGGAATGATTGAATGAAGTGGCGCGGATTGAAGTATAGTTTGTCTTTAAATGACAGCAAACCGCACGACAAACACTCTAGCTAGACTGCGCAGATTGCTGGGTCGCTTAGGAAGAGTTACCCCGCATAAGTTCTATCGTAAAGCTACCGCACAAATCTACCTTGGAATTGAATTAGAGAGCTGATCATTGTTATTAAAACAGACTCAACAGAGGTGGTGGTTTTTGCATTTGAGGCGCAAGAAGTGAGTTCTATTATCATTAGCAGCGAAGTTCCTAGAAGTAGTGAGGAATGTTGGCGAAACGTTCGTAAGTTTGAGGTTATGTTTTTTCGTTTTTCAGATTCTTCTAAATTTGTTGTACACTGACAGCATTCATCAGATATGGCGGACATCAACATTGTTGGTGTGGTGGCGATCATTGTGTTTTATTTGTTAATCCTCGTTGTTGGCCTGTGGGCCGCAAGGCGAAGAAAGGAAGGCGAAGAAGAAGCAATGTTAGCGGGCAGAAGTATTGGAATATTTGTTGGCACTTTCACAATGACAGGTAATAAAGGCTTTTTAACAAAGCCGGATTGTCGGAATTTTCTTGCGTTCTTTTGTGTACAAAAGTGCGGTGAAGTTGTTGACTTTGCGAATGTTCAGTTTTAAGAATATATTATGAGGCGTTCGGACATAATTCGATGTTGTTGTGTTCGTTCTCTTTCCAACAATCTTTTTTCATACAATTTTATCGTTTTTGTTACCGTTTGTTTATCGGGCTTCATTTCTAGTGTAATTTCTTTGTCGGTTTTTTTTTCTCGCTCTTATTTCCATTTTTTCTTCTTGTCAAAGGCGTTTTCAGTTGACGAGTGTGATTTTTGAACGGGTTCAAAATCACATTTTTCTGCCCTAGAAGTTACGTTTCACAACAAAATGCTTGAGGTTTATGTTAGTACTGATTATTAAGTCAGTTGTTTCAAATACAGAGTCTAGCGTTACTTGAACCTTGTTGATCCCGAATCGCGCCCTTTTTTCTCTATTTTCCCGCTTCACGCGTTACGCAACAGTAACATTGCGTGACATCCCACAATAACAACCGTGAAGACTTTTGATGGGTGTTCCGTATGGCAGACTATCGTTAAATCGAATACTTTCGTAATCTCCTGGTATAATAAACCTGTCTGTTCCTATAGCAACCTGGGTTGGAGGAGGATACATCAATGGTACAGCAGAAGTGGTGTATGACTCGGGTCAAGGTCTCGTCTGGGCCCAGGCACCTTGGGGATATGCGCTCAGCCTGGTTATAGGTGAGTGTTCTAGAAAATTGATGCATTTTATGTGCGAAAATCACAAAAAGAAAACGAAAGGGCGGAATTTAATTGAATGCCTTAAAACCAAAACCAAAGTAGTTGAATTACTCTGGCTAATCTCAATTTAGTGAACCAATCAAAAATCAAAGCAAATACATGTAGCCGGTGTAAGGCGCGGGAAAACGAAGGAGAGCGAGTTACGATTGTTTTGCTCAACTTCTGATTAGTTAAGAAAGGGGCGCGAGTTTTTCTAAACCAATCACTAACCTTAAAACTGAAAACCAAATCAAATGCGAATTTCTTTCGACAATCAAGTGAAAACCATTCTATACACAACAACATCCATTTATATCAATCCAATACCGACCTTGGAATTAAAAAGTGAAACGCCTTTCCTGTGTTTCTCATCATTTGATTCTCAGGCGGGTTGGTTTTTGCCAAGATTATGCGCAAAAAAGAGTACTTCACGATGCTGGACCCTTTTCAAGAGAAGTACGGTCTGCGCATGGGTGGACTGCTATACATTCCGGCCTTACTGGGAGAGATATTTTGGTCGGCAGCCATCTTAGCTGCCCTCGGAGCCACAGTCAGCGTCGTCATCAACTTGGATCGCTTTGCCTCCATCATTGTTTCGGCGTGTATCGCTGTTTTTTACACGCTGATTGGAGGGCTCTACTCTGTGGCTTACACCGATGTTATCCAGCTCACATGCATCTTCGTTGGATTGGTGAGTATGGCCAGCGGTGCAATCTACGTCGGTGATTGTTTACCCGAGAGGGGAAGGGGAGGGGGGGGGGGCGGCCTTCTATTCGAAAAAGTCGGGGTTATTCGTCGGAACATTTGAATTACATCCCCTAAAGGAGACCAATCTGGTGTGGCTCAAGCTTTATTTGATCCATAAAGGATACCACTCAAAACCGGAGTAGGCTCAATTACCAGCCGCTGTTCAGAAAAGGAGCCCGTGCTAGTGGACCGGACTCGAGAGACCGGCGGAAATCTCGAGAAATCGAGCCACAAAAAAAGAAAAGAAAAGAAATAAGAGCGGATTTTAATCGTTATTTCTTCAAGTGCACCCTAAAAGATACTTTAAAAGCTAAGAATAGTGGTGTTTCGTCATGAGAACCCTAAGTGAGAACAGATTTCTTGATTTATACCCCTAAACATATGAAAACGACGAGCATCTCTGACATTTTCATATGGGAGTTCTTCCCTCTTCCGGGCTGTTTCCCGGATAGTGGTGGATAGTTATATAGTTTGTGCGTTGGCTAGGTTTTAAATTTATATTGTGATGCCTTAAAGGGGCTAGGTCACGCAATTTTAGGCAATTTCAGCACTGATCAAACGGTCATAGAATTAACTGAAATATCACAAAAACGGCTCAAAACTATAGCAGATCTCAAACAAAACACAGGAAAGCCAAGAAGGGACATGGATGGACAAAACTGGAGAGGATTACAATGGATTGCATTTGGGTAAAGTTGAAAAACGTAGGCCCACCTTTTTTCAAATTTATATTAGTTTATCTAAAAATGTCATTTACACAGCTGGAAAATCATTCTCAGTCGCTATGTGGCCGTGATTTTGCAAATGAAAGACTTTTGCTCTGCCAATTTGACGTTTAGAGCTCATAATTAACAGAATTAAACAAAATTACCTGAAATAGTGTGACCTAACCCCTTTAAGTGTTGTTTGGGTGAAGAACCGAAAGACATTATTTAGGCTTTGGTTGTATTAGCACTCGGGTTTTGGGCATCGCTGGCATTTTTCTCGTTACAAGGCGACTTTTGCAGCTGTACTTGTGGGCAAGTTAATCTTATTTCACCTTTTCTTCCTTGTCCAGGTAGTGAGCGATCAATTTTTGTCACATCCTGCATTGTGTGGACGAGTTCTATTGTTCTTCCTTACTCACTAACTCTCCTTTCTCTGCCTGTGTTAGTGGCTCAGTATTCCATTCGCCATGACGAATTCAGCGGTCAGCAGCATCTCGACCCAGTCCACACGGTGGGTGGGCGAGTGGTCTTCTACGTACACTGGAGTGTGGATCGACTATGGTCTGCTGTTGGTAAAATGTCTTTCTTTGTACTCTAAAACAGTTTTCTAATGATTTCGAAAGCCGCAGCTTGTTTTTTTTTTACTTTTGCAAAGTGCTTTGTTAACCCATCAGGGCAAAGAAGGTGCAGTTGTTTTGACCGTCCCGCGCTTGGTACCGGGTACATGTTTTCGATCCCGCGCTTACCACCAGTGATATGTTTTCCCGCGTTTGTCGCGATTTCATGTTTTTCTTGCGTTTTCATTGACACCGGTTATCAATTTTGTTTAGCTTTTTTTCGAATCTCTTACAGTTCCCAGGCTTTGCGGAGAAACTGTGCTATCAATCGCCAGCCCTAGAGTTTTTGATTGATAACATGTGTTTTTTTTTGTTACCTGTGCAGATATTTGGTGGTATTCCATGGCAAGTTTACTTTCAGCGTGTGTTATCATGTAAAACGGCAGCTAAAGCGAAGGGCCTTTCTTTAGCAGCCTCGCTTGGGTGTGTGGTGATGGCTATCCCAGCGGTCCTCATTGGGGCCATTGGTGCCTCCGCAGGTAAATATGAACAACCACCACCCTTCACCATCCACCACCTCTCGACCACGAAAAACTAATTGAAGCCTTATTGTAAGTAATTTAAGCTTATGACAATTAAACAAAACAGTAGCCTAATCCTCAAGATAAGTAAAAGAGGTTGAGAAAGGACATATATGAAAAAAGAAATAGTTAAATGCATTTGCCCAATATTTCGGTTTGCAAAACAAACGCTCTAAAAAAGAGGGCTGAAAAAGGGGTTACAAACACAAAGATGACCGTTACATGTAAGTGTTTTCAAATGTAACATGACAGAACAGAATAGTCTACAAAAGACCCGGCACTCTGTATTGTTTCCTCACGGTAATTTTGCCTTTATTGGAGTAATTTATGAGCATGAAGCTTTTGTTGGTTCACTCTAGATTGGACCAAGACTGATTTCTTTAAGCCAACCGGTAACGCTACTAACCAGACTGCGGAGTTTGACAAGTCGCTGGTGCTTCCCATGGTGCTTCAGTACCTCACACCAACCGCGGTGTCGTTTGTGGGACTGGGCGCGGTGTCTGCCGCTGTCATGTCTTCTGCGGACTCAAGCATCCTCTCCGCTAGCTCCATGTTCTCTCGAAACATTTACAAACTTATCTTTCGACAAGGGGTATGTAATACATAAAGACTCGTCGCTAGATTTATTCTAATGTGTTTCTTTTACCTCTCAAATATTGCTTTGTCTCAAGCTCAGTTTTATCAACTTCAAGCGGGGAAAACGGTGGAAGGTTTCCAATGCGACAAATTTTTCCCCATACTCATTTTTCTGATCTATCATGGTCGAGAGAGTACCGGTTGAACCGCGCGGGAAAGATGACAACGCTGCAATATTTGTCTCGCTCGACTATCCCTCGCACAGGGGAGGGTCAGCTTGTAGCTGTTGTCGTTGTGAGCTTAAAATTTCTTTCGAGTAGTGATTGCTTTCCTTCTTGTTTTCCTTGTGCTAGGGTTTAGGCTCACGGGGTATTTTTAGTTGTAAAGGTGAGGTTCTGTGCATGTATTTTTTAGTGCACATTTAGTTCATGAATGGTAGTAAATATAAGGGTTTCAGAGTTTCCTTTACGTAACTGCGGTAAAAGATCACCAAAATGAGCAAATAAGAAGTACATTTATCAAAGAATCTAAGATGCCATAAAGAAAAAACGTTGCCTCTCAGTTTCAGTGTAATATTCTCGAGAGACTCCTCATTCAAATGTTGAACTAACGAAGCGTAACTTTACTTCCAGGCCTCGGAGAAGGAAGTCGTCTGGGTGATGCGTATAGCCATATTTGGAGTTGGCGCGGCAGCTACAGCTATGGCTCTGGCCGTGGACTCTATCTACAGCTTGTGGGCGTTATGCAGTGACCTGGTGTACGTCATACTGTTCCCACAGCTGTGTTGTGTCATCTATCTTAACGGCACCAACACTTACGGATCTTTCATGGGCTACGTCCTAGGGCTTGTGCTGCGCGTATTGGGAGGAGAGGATAAAATCGGTATTCCACCGGTCATCAAATACCCGTATTACGATGACGAGAATGGTCAGCTGTTTCCTTTTCGTACCCTGTCTATGATAGTTTCTTTTGTCACTATCATTGTGGTATCGTACTCACTGAAGTTTTTGTTTGAGAGGGAAATTCTACCATTATCCCTAGATTTCTTGCACTGCTTTAGAAAGTACGATTTGGAGAAAACAGGTGCTGGGGCATATGAGAAATATCCCATGGAAGAACGAGACGGAAGCTCGGCGCTTTGAACTTAGATTGTAACTCAAGTTTTGGATCATACGTTAGTATGTTGTATACATTTTATTCCCTTGACATGTAAACACACACGAGGAAATAATGATGGCATCCCAACATAAAACTAAATTGAAAAAATGTCGCTACTCCACTGTAGCACTGGAATTGTATTATGATTAATAACTTTTAACGATAATCGCTGCATGCATAGTAAAGGTGGCTTGAATGTCCTTCGTCTTTGACATCGAAATGCTAATATACATTATTTTTGTATACACTGGTTGTGTACTGTTATGCCTGACTGATTATATGCAATTCGAAGAGAGCTGGCATTTTATGGGGAAAAAATCACGTTATTTTTAGATTTTTTAATTTGAGCTTGCTTATGTGCGCATTCGTTACTCGGTATATACAGTGTCATCTGATGTTATTTCATCGACTTCGTCTCCTCTGCAGATAATTCTCTTTGTTTGTGGGTCACAAAAAAGGGTTAAATCCGTCTGCGTTTACGAGCCAGCACCACGCTTTTGTAGAAGGCTTTTCATCATGGACAGAAACCGATATTCCGCGGGCAAAGACCATCTTTTAAAAAAAAACCAACCTGATACAAAGACGAATAGCGCAAAAAAAAAAAATTCATTCCCAACTGCCGTTGTATAGAAAGTCAGTTGTTAAAATGTGTTTTGGTCGCATTACTTTGTGATTGAAGTAAATCTCAAAGTACTGGTCTATTTTCGTTGAGTAATAATGAAGAGTAAAGTAGATATGAAGGTTGTAAAGCTCTTATGAATGTGTACACAGTGCTTTTCTCCTCCCCTGGAGTAGAACTAGAAACCAGCGAATTGTCACAACAATCTGAGAGTGATTGAACTGGATTTGATAAAGTGAAATCAAAGACTTGTGCTGGTCTAAAATAAGATACAGATTTCACATGGGTCACCTCTGAAAAAGCAAAATACCGGGGGAAGCCTAAAATGGATTAGTATTCATCCAGAGGGGCTATGGGTAATACTCCTAGCCACTTCAGGAGGCGGAGGTGAGGGTTTTTTTTTTCTCTGTGCGGACCTGGCCTTCCTACGGTGGGTAAAAAGTATAAATTGTGTGACCTTATTGCCAAAAAGGAAAGCTCTTGCTGGAAACCGTCCAAACCCTTTCGGTGGTAACACGCTTACACAGGGCACAGCGACGTACCCCCGGAAGAAATGAGCTGTCCTTATTTGTTTATATGCTGCGATTCCAATCAACCCAGTGCGTAATCACAACATGATCATATACGAAATGTAAACGTTATCCGCTAAGACTTTGTGACAGGTGAGTCACAATCCAGAGATTTCCTTTGGCTCACAAGTAGGTTCCCTTTGCGCTCTGTTCAATTTATCGAGTCCTGGTCCGGAATCATTAAAATCTAAATAAGTTTGATTTACGTGAAGATGGACCAGTGAGTTGACCTCGCATCATACGAAAGGTTTTCTACTTGGTCTCGTTTTGAAACCGAGCCAAAAAGCACCTCAGAAATAGCCTATTGTTTCATGGCCCGGGGGAGTTCCTAGAAATATTTAGTGGGGAGTGTGCTATACCCGATCGGCCGTGAAGGAAACCATACTCCTAACGTCCTATTATAGATTCTCTGCGAGTTACCCTCAAAATGCAAACCTTATATCGGACTAAAACGGAGGCAATGAGATTCATTTTGCCATTTGGACGACGTGCCCTTACGTTGCATTCTCAAAGGGATTTTTCTTCCGAGGAGTGAGAGGGTGCACTGGCATCAGGCATCTCCAATAACCCCTTGCGCAAAATGTCGTTATGTAAGAGGTTACCCAAGCAAAACGTACTTTGTTCCATTGACCACGCGTTTACTTGTACACGTGAACTCTAAGTGCTGCAGTTAAAGTAACATAACGACGCCCTCAGACAACAACTGCCTGCTGGAGAAAGGTAAGTTTTTATACTGTTTTAAGGTGCTTTACTTAAGATAAATGTGACAACATCATCTCGACAATCTATTTTTCCCGGAGTAGCTCATAGTAAGTACAGTCTTAAGTGTATGAAGACCTGTTTCTAGGGTAACCCAGACTTCGAGCGTTGTGGAGATGAACTGAACCCAGTCAAACAGGATCGAATAACCTGTAAGGCCTGTTAGGGTGATTTTATCAGTATGATAGCTTCACTTCTCAACTCAGGAGAAAGAAACTTGAGGTTCTCTAGATGGTCTTTCCAAAATCGTGATTCATACCGGCGAAGGGCTGGCACATCTAGCTATTCGTAAATGTGAGATGGACTAGAAGGTGACCTGATGGGGTCGTGGTTTACCATTTCTTTTGTTTTTGGTGTATCGGTTTATACGATGTTCTATTAAAAAAAAAAATAGAAAAAGAAAACGTAGTGTGGTTAATGTTGGCTTGACTCTTTCCGTTCTCTTTTTCAATGTTGACTATTTGTCTGGATGACACTGTATTTTCGTTGAGAATTTTCTGTTGATCAATGAATGTTTTTATACCAGTCGTATTACTTTTAACAGGTGCTGTTGGTTGAGATTGGAATGAATTTGGAACAATTCCAACGTTTTAGAAGAATGAGGCCATTTAAAAAACTTCAGTAGAGAAACGTACATCTTTGTAAATAGTTTTCATTCTCCGTGTAAGCTAACTGGGATATATTAGGGCGCAATCCGCTTTTTTTTTTTTCAAAGCATAAGGTTTCGGCAAAGTTATTTTTTTAGACGCGAACTGAGGTGAGGTGAGGTCAACATTATAATCGGAGCTTATCAGGGTCATCTAAGAGGCATTGTGCCTGTCTCGCATGTCTCCGCGTGCTTTCTGTCGTAAAATATTTCCCAAAATATTGCCCTACTCAGGATAAGTCCTCTAAATTTCAGACGCAAAAACTCCTTAGATAACTTGCCTCCCCCGTGAACTGTAAAGGATGATAAAGTCGAACCTCCCTGACTAGTCTCGTAAGCGACCACTTTTCCAAAATACCAAAGGTTTGTTTGTCGAAATCACTGACTATAGTTGATTAAACTCCGCCGTAGTTGGCTACACCTAGTAGGCGACTTCGAACACTCCTATTTACGGCGGATAGTTTAAATTGTTTTTACTGTTTTTACCCCCGGTAAGCGACCACCTCACATGATTCGACCATGACCACGGGTTCCTATATATTAACGCTTATTGAGCAACGAAATGCCATTGCAACCTGATAAGACTTTTAAGTTTGTTCTTGCATGAGAACAGTCTATCTCAGTATCCGAGGTTTGCGGAGTGACTATTGGTGCATTTAAACACTGCCAGTATCACAATTTGGAAAATGCGCTGTACCCACTGAAATATATTCGAATTACAAGTATGTACTCCGGTACCTTCTCTAAATTATTAACCCCTACTTTAGACCTTGTGCAAGTTTTCAAATTGTTACAGCATGTTCAAAGGCCTTTTAAGACTGTAGGATTTGTTTTGTTTGCTTTTAGATCGCCAGTCATGTTTAGAATTTAACCGCGCGATATTCTTATAATTTAAATCTCACCAAAACAAGTACTAAAACACTCTTCAGTCACAAGACAGTCAAATGCATTTTTACACTTGAAATCTGGGTTTAGAGCTTGTTGTGGGCGTTATATGATTCTCATATTTCTTGTCCTGCAGCTGAATGGTTCTCTGCTGAATTTCCTTCCAAAGTCAATGTCCACGTTGTTTTAACACGGGAACGTAAATGGGTGAATTATAGCCTGCGACCAAGCGTTCTTTTTTTTTTCTTTAAAAAAGAACGCCTGATCGTAAATTAGGTGGATTAAGGTCATACTGACCTGATTAGTGCTTGTTTGGTTAGACTTAGGTTACAGAGCCAGTTACATAATGGTTAATTATATAATAAGTCAAATTATCGTATTTTGATTAGTTCTTATTTATGAGCTAATGGAGAACAGACGTATAGACGACGCATCAACATTTCTTTTTTGTTTCTTTATTACATAAAACAGTTATATTCCATGTTGCCGTGTGCCAGTACAGTAATAGATCATTGGCAGAGGATGTCATAATTGTGGTAAGAACATCAGTGGCACACTCGGCTATCGCCTTGGGTTACACTTTTTTGTTCTCACTTCATTTTGACGTCTCCTGTGAACAGACGCACGGCAACATAGAATCTATTTGTTAAACTGTCGACTATAGCAACGGCAAAGTTACTGATAGAAAGAAAACTGTGATTCCGGTCTCGCAATACGAGATCCGACGACCGACTAATACAGTAAGATCCAAGATACAAACGGTAAAGTTTTCTGATGAAGTATCGCAGAAAACAGGGTTTTTTTTATCAGTATTTATAGAAGAATAGTAACCAGGGTAACTTAGAGATAAAATCGAAAACAACTTGGTGAACTGACATCAGTAACACAACATTGTGTCATGTATTGTCCTTGAAATAACATGTCAGGAAACACCAAAATGAATAGTCGTCTCAAAAATATGTGGCTCCCTTGTTTTTGCATTTCGAAAGTTTCTCACCGCAGAGAGACATATGAATTTCGTCAATCTATTGTAAATATTTTCGTATCCTGAGATAGCATCGCAGTGCGGGGCAAACTGATGTCACCAAGTCCTTATGTGATATTCGATTCAAAGGTATTTGAACAGCGAACCGTCCTATCTCATGAGCGACCGTCTTCTTTGTCATTGTGAGCACAGAGAGAAACAAAGCCTCTTACAGGACGCCAAGTCTTGCTCCTCTTTTAATCCCATGATTTGCTTGTTTTACTCTTCTGAGTGATAATGTTGTCGCGTGCAAACGAGAATATAAGAGCGTCGAAGTCCCGGTGGAAGTATTGACCGGTTTTCATAGGTTAGAAACAGGACTGTTTTGTTTACTGTTGCCCCGTTTCTCACACTTATCCTACTTAATGTTATTAACCCAATACAAGAGCCAATACTGAAGGGGAACGATAAGGACTCGCGGCCCCTTTATTGCGTGTTTGTATGAGAACTTTGAAAGGGAACACGAAATCTCGGTGCACACATCCAGGGAAGTTAAAAGAGGCCTCTCCCGTGTAAGGACCTATAAGGAGGCAGAATTTAAAGCGATTCCAAATGCAATAGTGTATTAAATTAAGCGTTTTGAAACTGGACGTGATTCAAGAGCGCAGTCAGTTTAGTATGGCTCTCGACACTAGATGTAAAATCTCTCGAGTTACGACAATTGTGGTGGTGGCCCACGGGTGCAATACGAACTGATATATCTGTACCAGCAAATATATATGTATTCAAATTTACAAAGCACGTCGAAATCAAAACAAGTCAATTTAAAATGGGTGCTAATATATATCACACTAAAAATATATGTGGCATATTTAAGGCCGATGCAAGTATACTGCTATTCTCAGTCATTCAATTCTATCGAGCTCACCTCAGTTGTTCCCCAATCGTAAATTCGTTCGAGGTCTCTTCGCTTCAAAAGAAGATTGTTACTTCTAGGGTGTCGCTACTATCTGTCGATATCTGGGTTTTGCTTTCTACTGTGGATTTTTACCATTGGTTTCGGAACTTTACTTTACGTTTCGCTGTCTCTCTTCCTATCGTGCTCGACAAGCTAGCGGACATTCTACTGAACTGTACTTCACTCCTTGCATTCCAGAGTAGTCGTAACAGAAAAAGCTCAAACATGGCGGATATTAACATTGTTGGAGTGGTGGCGATTGTTGTGTTTTATATGTTAATCCTTGGCGTTGGTCTCTGGGCTGCATGGCGACGAAAGGAAGGCGAAGAAGAAGCCATGTTAGCTGGCAGGAGTATTGGAATGGTGGTTGGAACATTCACTTTGACCGGTAATATCAAAATGTACCTCCAGCATATTGTTGAGTTACGGTTTAGTTTTCTAACCAGTGATTATCGCTGACAGATTACGAGAGAAGAGATTTCTAATTGTTCTAATAGACACGTATTATAAAAGCAGTCCATCAGCAGACGTTAATTTTTTGCAACGAGGTATTTTTCCCTTGCGTTCGGACTTTTTCAAATTCCCTGCCGTCAATTTTGCTAATTGTGATCTCGACGACCTCAAGACAAAACAGAAGGTCTGTGGACAGACTATTGTAAAAGCTAATAGCCAAAGACCCACAAATTTTGGTATTGTAAGTCAAAATCACGAGTGATTTCCCTCTTCAAGCCATAACGCACGCAACCATGTTGCATGTTTTCTCACTAAAGCATTAAAGAACATGAAAGACACAATTTTTAGGAACGTTTCTGACTGTTCTGAGCAATAACCGGACACTAAAGACCTCCTATCGAAGTAGAATACAAGCAATTTTTGGTTCCGTCACTTGCTTTCTGTTAATAGCTATGCCTAATTCAATGCAAAATAATTTTCTACTACCACCCTGCCCCACTGCTGATGGTAACAGTTTGCTCGTTCCCCATAGCAACCTGGGTTGGTGGAGGATACATCAATGGTACTGCAGAAGTCCTTTACGACAAAACCCAAGGTCTTGTCTGGTGCCAAGCACCTTGGGGTTATGCACTCAGTCTGGCGTTAGGTGAGTAACAAATTGTCAATACCTGATATCTTTGGTGCCTTGAATGACAAACTTTGCGAAACCATACTTCTGTTGTCCTTATTAAATGATAATGGACATTGTTGTACAACTGAAGTTTAGTTTATAGTTATAAGGCAAGATGAGGGCATTCATAAATCAGTTTCCTACTCAATATAATTCTACCTTTCTGTACAAATATAACTCAATTGACTTCCTTATTCGGCTGCGCCCAGCCAGGACGAAACACCTGTCGATATAATTATTAACATCATTTTCGCAAAGGGTTCAGTGCACTCCCGGTCAGTCATTGCCAGTGTTGATGATGCGGCTTAATTTATCGCCTGTATACGTTAATTCCACTTGATGAAGCTACACTGTACATTCTTTAACAGCGGCCATACACTTTGTTGTTGATGATAGTTAACGGTATTTGCCTATCACAGCCTTAATTTTCTATATCTGTCCCCTTATTTTTTCTTTTGTTGCCGATTGGGCGAAAATCAGGGAAAATCCGAGGTTGTTCGCCCATGTGGCTTCTGTTTAATTCATTCACCTCTCAGACCAGTTTGTACTGAGATAACAAAGTCCCAGTAGATAGCTCAACTAAGTCCGAAGTAAGACAAGCACGCATGTGACACAATCACTTAAACGAGCGTGACGTTTTTTTGCTTATCAGGAGGACTGCTCTTTGCAAAGACCATGCGTGAAAGAGAGTACGTGACAATGCTGGACCCTTTCCAGGAAAAGTACGGTGCACGTATGGGTGGACTGTTATACCTTCCCGCTTTGATGGGCGAGATATTTTGGTCTGGGGCCATCTTATCAGCTCTCGGCGCCACCGTCAGCGTCGTCATCGGCTTGGATCGTTTCACTTCTGTCATTGTTTCGGCGTGTATCGCTATTTTTTATACGCTGTTAGGAGGGCTCTACTCTGTGGCTTACACCGATGTTATCCAGCTCATCTGCATCTTCGTTGGACTGGTAAGTGTTGTCAGTGGTGTTCGCTACTTAGAAATGCGTGGCACTCAAGCTGTCGTCAGTCGTCGGCTGTCATCTGTATGTTTTAGGTCAAGATGGGGCTGGGCTCGCACCAGAAACCAGCAGAACGGGGTTTTTACTGACAGATATCCTAATGATTCTCAGTTGAAACGAGTTTAAAATCGGGAAGATTAGACGAAATATATTTGTCTCGCCTTGGTAGGATTTATAGCAATGGTATATCATGATCAATTTATGACTCACTGTAATCCATTGAGAAAGTCAAAACCAGTCAAACAATAGTTCAAGAGAAGTTGTACGAGACTTGGCGAAACGAGAGTACGGTATTGTTGCACGGCTCATATCGTATTATAAATCATTTAATTACCTGCATGACTTGTGTTTATAGTCGATATAACGCGCGCTCTGATTGGCTAATTCTAGGACATTATTTCCCCGCAATGCCCACGGGCCGATTACGGGCCTGCAAAAAGGAAGCAGAAGGTAATTAAAACTGATGGTTGTCATTGTGTTCGCCTCACTGACTCTCCTTTCTCTACCTGCCTTAGTGGCTCAGTATACCATTCGCCATGACGAATTCAGCAGTGACCAGCATCTCCAAAGATTCTGGTGATTGGATTGGAGAGGTGCCCACTCCGAAACTTGGAGTTTGGCTGGATTATGCAATGTTGCTGGTAAATGTAGCTCATTCTACAGTAGAACAAGTTTCCTGTGACTGTCGGCCATCTTCAACTTGCTTTCAACAAAGTTCGACAACATATTTTATAACAAAGCGCGACAAGCATCTTAACAAACTGTGTCAAGTATTACAACTGTAGCGGGATCTATCAGAAAACGCGCTAGAAGTTATAATCAAGTGTGACGATTACTATGAAGTAATCTCGAAGTCTTTAACAACTATGTTTTGTCTACAAGTGAATATCTGAAAGATATATTTGAACTGTGGAGAAAGAGACGAAGACATGATTGATCATCGCAGTTATTAACGCAACTTGAGCACCACTGTACGGGTATATTACGCACTCACAATGTGGCGAACTCCCAGCTGGCTTGATAGCGCAGTTGGTAGAGCACTGCACTGGTATCGCAGAGGTCATGTGGTTCGAATCCCGTTCAAGCCTGAATTTTTTCCAGGCTTTAATTTCACAGCTGCTTTAGTTGTGTATACAACTGGAATGATCAATCATGTCTTCATATGTTTTCCCTCTTTTGAAAGGCTTACCAGAGAGGTGTTTTATTTAAGTCAGCTAATTCAATTTAGAGCTCTAAAATCAAACAGCGTGCATAGCTGACTGATATAAGTTTTATTTCCTCTACAGATATGCGGTGGTATGCCATGGCAAGTGTATTTTCAGCGCGTGCTATCATGTAAGACACCAAATAAGGCCCGGGTACTGTCTTTCTTCGCCTCGTTTGGATGCATGTTCATGGCGGTCCCAGCAATTCTCATTGGGGCCATCGGTGCCTCCACAGGTAAAACGAATACATTATATCCAGCTTCTGCCAGAGAAGTCGCACTTTTCATTTCCTTCCGTCTAATTTTTTGCGAGAATGAACCTTTTTACTTTATGCACTAAAGAATTAGGACATCAAGAAATTTGGATTTCGAGCCTTACTGACTTGAAATATCATATCGCGCTGATAACAAACGCATAGGGAAAGCACACCCCGTTAAAATTTAGGAATGCCCCTCTGGGTAATTACAGTATTAGATCGCAATATTTCGCGAAATCAAATGGTTGTTGCTGTCCTACCATAGATTGGACCCAAACTGACTTCTATAAGCCACCCGGTGGTAACAATACTAACCAGACGGCTTCTGTTGACTTCGACAACACACTGATCCTTCCCATGGTGCTTCAGTACCTCACACCAACCGCTGTGTCGTTTGTGGGACTGGGCGCGGTGTCTGCCGCTGTCATGTCTTCCGCAGACTCCAGTTTCCTCTCGGCCAGCACCATGTTTGCTCATAACGTTTACAAACTCATCTTTCGTCAAAAGGTAAGAGACAAAAGATAAACGGTGCTTGCGCTCATTGTTATTAGCTCTCTTTCCAACTTTCTCCCCCAAAAGGAGAGATAAGCTTATAATAAATATTTTCTTCCTTTCCAGGCTTCGGAGAAGGAAGTTGTGTGGGTGATGCGTTTGGCCATATTTGGAGCAGGCGCGGCTGCCACAGCAATGGCTCTGACGGTTGGCTCCATTTATGTTTTGTTCCACCTGTGCAGTGACCTGGTATATGTGATACTATTCCCACAGCTGTGTTGTGTTATCTATCTTAAAGGCGCCAACACCTACGGCTCCATCATGGGTTATATACTGGGGCTAGTGCTCCGCGTGGGGGGAGGGGAGGACAAGATTGGTTTCCCTTCGTTCATTAAATACCCGTTTTACGACGAGGTGAAGGGTCAGCTGTTTCCCTTCCGCACCCTATCCATGATAGTATCATTTGTCACTATTGTGGTTGTATCGTACTTGATGAAGTTTTTGTTTGAGAGGGAAATTATACCATTGAAGTATGATTTCCTGAACTGCTTCAAGAAATACGACTTCGGCAAACCGTTGGCTGATGAGAAAGGCCAGCCGAAATACACCATGAAAGAAAAAGGAGATAACAACAAGAGTTTTGAGGCAAATGAGGAGTGTGACACTAAGACATAAAGAAATATATACTATAGAACAAAGAATATAGAATACACTAAATCCTCTATTAAGCCCTAACTTCATCTTTAGTAAGCTCTCTTTTGTTATGGGAACCTCCTTGCTTGGTATAAGTCCCTCTCCACCGGTCGAGCTTTTATTTGAAAACCAAACCAAAAAAAGACCGTTTGATTAATGGTACATTTTTACCATATCAACCTAGACACAAATTCACAATGTGTATTCGCAAGATTTTACGTGCCTGTTCTTGGGTTAAAAAAGAGATGACTGTAACACTTTGTTTATCAATGCATCATGCAAATGAGAGTGCTAAGCGGATAACTTCGTTTTACATGAATACATCACTTGCAGGCTTAATAAAGGACTTAGGGTATATGGCAGGATATAGAATTCTAAATGCGAACAATATAGAATGTATGTGGTATAGAATATAGTGTGTATAGAGAATAGAGCATCAGTTCAGTGTGTAGATTTTATAACGTAGAATAGATATAGGATAGTCTCATGATATAGAATAGTCTCATGACAAGAGTTAAGTTCGGAATAACGAGCGCATTGGTTAGTTAGGTGTGTAAACACATTTATGAAGTCACGTTACTTTTGTCGACCTTAAAATACCTGGAAACTTACTCCACAGGAGGAAAATGCAAAGGTATTTCCTGCTTGCCCAATCAGAGACCAAAGTACATCCGAAAAAAGATTTTCTCTATGTCTACCAGACGTGCAGACTACGAGTAGTTCTTCTTTCGCTTAGTCCGACGTGCGTGACGCGAAAGAAAACCGCGAGGAAAAAATGGCCGCGCGGACTCGTGGGGGCGAGAAGCACGCAAGTCTCGCCCCCAGGATTTCACGCGGCAATTTTTTTCTCCCGGTTTATTTACGGTCTCTCTTGACGGACTAAGCGAAAGAGGGACTACTCGAAGTCTACCAGACGTGCTCTTGACAAACCAAACTTCGTGCGTTTGTCCGTCTTTTGTCACTCATGGATTAAAATGTTAATCGGATAATTTGCAGCTTTTTTTGTAAAAAACTGCGAAATAAAAGGCATTATGGTGTATCCAGGAGCTTTACCCATGCATGCCATATATATCTGTTATGTCTTTATCCGTAGAGCGGATGAAATGTATGTTACCCAGCCAATTAATTACTTATGTACTAGGCACTACTGTGTGTCCAAGAGTTTTACAAATGTACTCATTTATCATATATACCTTTTTTTGCATCAAACTCATTAATAATTCATTAAGTTTAAACAAAGGAAATCATGACCGTGACGGTGTTTGAATATCTGATCGTAATTAGCATAGATTTTAACGATTTTATTTCTCCATTTTCTCCTTAGTTTTAGTCTCGATTGAACACTCAAGACGGTGTTTGACCACATGTCCAAACACCTCAAAGTTCGTCAAAATACTCCGCTGCGCGTCGTATTTTCAACTCTCTTCTCGGTGTTTGGAAATGTGGTCAAACAGGGTCTTTCGTGTTTCATATATTACATCACAATTTGTGCTCTGGATGAAACCATCCAGTAAATAATAAGGTATTAGGCTTTACCTCGTATCCAAGAGTATATATCTTTTACAACGCAATTTGTTTTTTTAATGCGGAATTAGGTTCTAAGAATAGAAAGGAGTGACTGAACAAAATAAACACCAAGCTCGAAAAATCCGCCAGAATATATTTTTATTAATTAATGAGTGATAACTTACACTGACGGCCAAGAGAGTTCCAAGAGCCGCTAACCCAGACAGTGTGATGACTGTTAGATTTCTATTTGATTTATTTACATCTGGTCTGTTCCTGATTATTGGTAGTTCACCCTGAAATAGTGCGATTAGACGGAACACCCTGAGTGGTAACCAAAACATAGGAACATAGGAACATAGGGAACTAACAAGGTTTTACAAGTACCGAGTTATAAAGGGTACATAAAGCAAAAACACTGTATAAAAACGCAATTTTTTTTTTGAAACTGTAATGAGCGGCGGAAATATCGAAGATGAAATTCTCGAGTTCGATTCTATTATTTCTGATTTCTGGAACTTTAAAACTAAAGGACGGTTTTGTTCTTATTATCAAAGTTCTGCAAAAATAAGTTTTCTTTCCGGTTTTTTTACACCGGTCAAATAAACAAGTTCTTAAAGAAGTTACTGCTCCAGAGAGTAATAACAGTTATCTCAGTTCCTTTGACGTATGGTATGTGTAGAAGGGAAGCCATATTTACCATTTTGAAAAATGTTAACATTTATGCAGTTAATAAGAACAACGTTTTACTTTAGGCTTATAACATTGTTTATAGTTTCAATATTACCAGCTTGCATGCATTGTTGGCCAACTAATTAAGAACATTGTCACTCACTTAGCCTACAGAAACATGCAGTTATTAATAAAGTCGTTCGTTGACTGTTTTATTGATTGATCGATCAGTTCTTATTGTTATTTTCTGAGCTATAGATCGTCAGTACTTTTCGATTCTCTTTCCTTTAACGTTCTTGTCGGAAAATGCCCAATTCCCACATGGGACTGTTCAGAGGAAATTGAACAATACTTAGAATAATAAATACGACTGGAGCCTAAGCTGATAGTTATGAATCAAACATGGCGGCCAGCGAGCCGCCTTCTTTTGTTGTCTTTTGGCTTGTCTCGCAGAGATGTTCACTGTGAGTCGCGTCTTCAACAATATCTACAACTTTCAGCTGGATGGATTCTCCGCGATCCGACAGTTTCTCAACAGTAGAACTAGAACGACTTTGCTCTTGATTACTTATATGACTCTCGCTACGTTCACTGTTTTGATGACGTCGACGATGATGATGAGAGTGATCACGTGATTGCACGTGTTTGCTTCTGGGAGAAGCCATCCGCTGGTCAACGGATCGCAGGCTCGAAACAGTGGACGAGCTTGAACTGCTCGTTGAACTATGAACAATCACTTTCACTTCACGGTGCGCATGAGCACTTGTGGCTTCAGTGTCCTCCACAACTCCATCGTATCTTACAAATGGGACCATTTCTTTTCGTTGCGCTTGTCTCATGCGTGAAACACCACTCGCCACCTGGGCAAAGGATCCTTTCATCCTCTCCCCAGGGGACTCATTGTTCTGTACATTACTTGTCCTTTCATTAAAGAGGTGATGAGATTTACGTCCAGCTGTTGACCGACCCGGCTGGGCGCGAGGGTGATTGATGCTGCCTTCTTCACTCGACGTGTTGCGATGTCGCTCTAAATTTTTCAAAAATAGAAAACAAGAGAAAACAACGACGCTAACAGTCATACTCTGACGCAAAGAGAAAGTGACCACATTAAACACGCCTTTCCCCTGACTTCTTGTAGGTTTTTAAAGGACCTGCCGAGAGGGAACGCCTAAACTTACAGAACTTGGTGTCGAGCTTGGTGTCAAATGTATTCCTAAACAGCTGGTCTAAACGTAGAAACAGGCGGTGCTCACCTGAAGCGCTTCGAAATAGTTTCTTTCTGTCCTCCGTTCTTTCCTAAAATGAAAGCAAACTAAATGAATTTTACGTCAAGAAAAAGAAAATAATACTCTATGAACAAGTCTGGATCTGGCTGTATTTTACATTTATTGACGCGTAGTATCCCGAGGGGTCGGGTGCTTTTTCGGGACGGGTTCATGACTACCCGACCAGTCCTTTAACGCATCAGCGCGCAGAACTACTCTAAGGGGCTGCACCTGTATGAGAAATGTCTACTTACGTATTGTAACTGTAACACCAGCTGACGATTGGAGCTTTGGAGATAATTTGCTTTGGATCTGTAGTAGTAGATTGCAATCCTGGCGAAATAATAAGCTAAGATTCAAAATTACTTTAGAAAAAAACATTAGCTTGCTACGTTCCAAAACAACCCATTGGGCTGGTTAGTGTTAAAAAGAACATAAGTTAATCGCCTTGTAGCTCTTACATTTCATTTGCTACTTACGACATTAATATGAACGCTGGTATCACGACGCTAGGGCCACTCAGGTAGTCAAATACGGTGTCTAACAGTGCGGGCCCATTGTCAATTGATTCTGTAAGTACTGTGTACATGTTACGTTTGCCCCTGTGGATTCAGATCGAAGAAACGGAAGTTAAATTCTTGATACCTTGGATATTCCTTAAAAAATTATCTCAAATAAGATCTAGTATCTTGTGAGGTTATAATCTCACTGGTGAGGAAGGGAATTGTTCTTAAAATACTTTAAATTTTCAACTATACATCGGAACGGAGTTAGTTTATAAAAGGAGCTCCACTGAATCGCCTTGATGTGTTCTTGAGAAATATATCAAAGCCCACAACAGATTGTAAAGTTTCTTCACCTGAAAGGACCGCACCACTTTGAAGGCTCTATTCTGCAGAAGAAAGAATACAAAAGGCTTAAGCTTCCAGATTTAAGACGTAGTGATTACTGAATGTGGAGATCAATCAAGGGGCAACAGATCTGTTTCAGATCGATTCGGCAAAATAAAATATGAGAGAATACTATGGTCACGAAGCAGACAAAATTTCAGTTTGTATTCATACTTCGAGTTATGCAATAAATTGTTTCAGGTTTATCGAAGAGCCGGCCGCTTAGTGATCTTTTTAGAGACAGTTGGGAAGTTAATAAACCAAAAGTGCAGCATTGTAGAACAGAGGAACGGGAAAAAAGGAAACGAAATAGCAGAACGATCTGTACTCACTCCACAGCGGCGTATCCTACAGCCAGCATGCAAAGGAATAACATCACGAGGAGAAGAAACAAATAGAACCGGTGCGAGGCCTTGAAGATTCTCTTAGGAGGGACATTAGTGACCATCACGGCCCAGCTCCTGATGTACATGATGATGACCAGCTTCAAAATGTTCAGCATTATGAGCCCAGGAGAGAAAATCAGGCCCATCCTTGAAAAAATAACACAACACCTCGTCATTTTAGAGCTAAGAGAGGCCGAGGTGAGTTGAAGTGTTATCAACATATTCGAAACATTTACCCAGTATTGCCATCATCCGCGGGAGTGACTTATCAAACTGGCACGATTCGGAAAATTTGGTTCGTTACTTATATGTTTGTGACAACGACGGGACTACAAGGCTTGTTGCTTGCGTCGGAACTCATTATCCCAGTTGGAGGAGGAAAGGGAGTGCTCGGAACTTACCAATTCCTGTCGTTTTTCCTCCGGTTTCCGCCTGTTTTCTTCTTCAATTACCACATACTCTTATTTCTCTCAGTTCCTGCCACCTTGGAAAAGAAAACCTGATCGAAGATTACCCCCTCGTTTCCCCATTCTCCCGTAAACTCCCCACCCCCGTTAGTCCAAGGACCCCAATTCCCTGACCCCGACTGCTCCCTCTGACAGTATCGTCAAAGTATTTATAAAAGATGCGTGCTTGTACATGTTGACTCACCAAATTAGTCCTTGGCTGTTAATGAGCTGTAACACATTTTCTGCCAGTTTGAACTCAGGATAGCCTAACTGAAGAAATGTGGGGATAATGACTGAAAACATTTTCTTGAACGTCATTTCTACTAAGAAGGATGACTTGAAAAAATATCCCAGCGCAATAGAAAGGGGTGAAAGGGAATAGTTTTAACAACTTACAACTTTCTCAAGATCCATGAGTCGCCCTTGGAAGCAGTTGAGGAATCTGACAGTGAGCGAGACGAACAAGTCACCTGTCAACACACTGAACGCCAGGGCTACCAAGTCAATTATCGTCAACTTAAACAGCTCTTGACCAACTGTAGTCTCCCAACACAGTGAACCACCTAACATAACAGACAAGAGATGTTGTTAATGAAAGAAACTAAATCAAAAAAAGCGAATCTTGTTCGTGTTTTTAAATCGTGGCCATGATGACCTCTGTTCAATAACTTGAGTCCTAAAAATACTGTCAACTACAACACCATGAATACCTCCTTGGCGAACTTTTATTATTTTTCATTCCGTATTACTATCGATTTTTTTGTTTGGTCCCTTCACTCGTGAAAACTCACTGCAGTGAAAAATTTTTGGTGTTCAACAATTTGGTGTCTTAGCCATTAAAGTACATATACGTAATCGTATGAATACGAATGCAATTAAGGAATTACACCACGAGTGATATTTGAAAATTCTCTCAAAATTGGACGAGCCTTTTAGGCGAGTGCAATTTGAAAGAATTTTTAAATATCACGAGCAGTGTAAATCCTTAATTGCTCGAGCTTTCATACGTTACTCATCTATTACATGATTGGGAAACTTTCGAACGCGTGCGCGTTAATTTGCAATGCAGTGCAAAGCATTAACGATAAATTGGCCTGCTCTCAGCCAATCACAATGGAATAATTTTCTCAGTCATATAATAAGGAATATAGCTACCGAGAATATCTTACCAGCTGTGATATTTGACGTAACCGTGGTAACAGGAATGTCAGTTGCGTTCGTGGGATCAGAGATAGCAGAGACTTCTAGAGGAGAAACCTTTGACTGCAAAAAGAGAACGTATGACTAAGAAAATGAGTGAGAGGGCCGAGCAAATGAAAATTACGTCGACTGCAAAAATAGAACCGAGTGAACAATGCCAGGAATTAAAGGTTGAAACCAACAAATCTTCATTTCACGTACCTGATTAATTTTGTTAAGGAGAGATATTACCAGCACATACATATTTCCAAGGTACAAAAACATTATCCTGCAAAGAATAACAGAAAAATGCCATGAGAATAAAATGATAAGAAAGTTATTAGTCTCCCAATACTTTCTTCACACGATGACTCTAAGTTTTTCACAACTTAACCATAGCAATTCCAACAATCAATACACTTAACGATATTTAGATACACCTTGGCGAAGAGATAGAAGTGTATTACCAAAGACATAAAGGGGGCAATTGAATCCTTAGAATAAATTTAATAGTAGTAAATTTAAATAGGAATATAGGTCTAGTTATTAAATAGCCAAGCAAAAGTTTTCATCGACAGAAATCCGTATTAACCTTGAGAACTGTCTTCTGTTCTAAAACCCAAGGAATGAGAAGCGATAATTGGGGATAATGTTTATTTATTTATTTATTTATTTATTACTTAGGGACCGTTCATTTTTTATAAGGTAGGGGGGGCTGGTGGGATTTGGGGGGGGGCATGCGAAAAAAAATGGCTTTCAAGGGGGGCCATCCCAAAAAAATAAGGGAAAAAGGGGGGGTCACGTGAAATATTTTAGTAAAACTTTAAAATGGCATAATGTTTGAATATTAAAAAAATTGCTATAGAATAATCATAGAAGCCAGGATACAAATTTATTACAAACTTTCCTTCTGCTTTAAAAAAACGTTTGGCGACAAAAGGCATTTGTAGCTACTGAAAAGAAGTATTTAACACTGTTATTTTCGAATGCAACTTTCACTGGCACTCATCTTCATCTCCGCTGTCGTCGAGTTCTTCGTCGCCGCTTGTGCTGCTATGGGAGTCTCTTGCAAGAAGCAGCAATGCTTTCCGTCAGAGTGTACTCTTCAGGGTACATGAAGGTGTAAACATAATCTCTGACTTCCCGCTCAAGGTTGGTGGTGATTCTGCTTCTTGCAGCATTGGTGAAATAATTCCCTTCCAAGAGCTGGGCGATGTATGGCCCATCTCTTCTAAATATCGACGTGGCAACATCCTCAACTTTAAGACACTCTTCCGGGACGGCCGTTCTAGGAGGGTACACAAGGCATTGTGGAAGATCATTTCCTGGCGGGTTTCCAACACAGATTCCATAAACTCGTTGGACGTTGTTTTCAGTCCGCTTCCCCTTTCTTTCATTTGACTTTCTGCGGTTTTCTTTTTTCCTTCTCCTTTTGTTGATGTGCTGTTTGAGTATGCCTTTGAATATGCTGTTATAATTGCTCTTCTTATTTTCTAGTGCTTCCATGTCCTGCGTGACCTTCGTCAACTTAGCTTCTGTACATTTGATCTGTTTTACATTAAAACTGTGGGCAAATTCTTCGCCCTGCTTTAAAGCAAGCCCATTGGACTGAAAGAGTGTGGAATCGTGGCATTCAACTTTTCCACCATTGCTCTGTGCTCTTTGATGGAGAAGTTCAGTTTTCTTCCATCACTGGGCTTCAACTGGTACCCTTGCATGGAAAACTCACTCGCCCTTTCTGAACAGCCATCCGCACCTAGAAAAATTGCTTCTTTTGCTTGTAAGATGTCAAACTGCCTGGATCGTTCAGCTGTAAACCTTTTCTTAAACGACTCGTCGCTTTCGCCATTATTGCGCATTTTGGAATGAGCCTCTTTCATGATGCTCATGTAGTAATACGCTCTTTCCCCGATTGGATTAACAATATAAAGAAGAAAGAGCATGGAAGTGGCAGGCTGGTTTTATCTGACCCAGAGAGCGTTGCTCTATTTGCAGATAAGTTTATTGTCAAATCGAAGTTTGTGGTGGATTATCTTCAGCATCTTGAAGTGCTGGAATTTAAAAGGAAAAAGAGAGCAGAAGAAAAGGCAAAGTTAAGTAGGGAGGAGGATTATCCTTGACTGAGTTGTGCGAAGATCTAACCAAGCTTAAAAAGCTACGTGTTCCAGAACTAAACAAGTACTCAAACCACCACGGGCTGAAGCAGCATTTGAAAAGCAGCAAGAGTGAGAAAGTAAAGGCAATTGTAAGACATTCATGCTTGCAGCAGAAGAGTCCTCTCAGAGCTGGCCGACCAACACTGAGAAATGCCAAGACACTGACACAAAATGACAACAGGGCAAGTGCTGACAGCAGTGAAACGGATGAAAGTGACAATGATGAGTATGACAGTGATGCCATTGACTCTGGGGGAGAAGATGACTCAAGTGACGTCATTCTTGCATTCATCAATTCAGATGAGGAAGATGCCAATGAGAGGCCAAATGCCACACGCTCAGGGCGAGCCATAACTAGGAGATCCGAAATTGACTTCTCTTTCTTTTGATTTGTTTTTTAAACAACAGCTCTCTGTCGTATAGAGATTGTAAATATTGTCTTCATAGTGAGCACAATAACGTGAAGTAGGGGGATAATAGAGAAATATTAAAAAGTTGAAATCTAAATATTGTTTGTTCAATTTTTTTTTTGGGGGGGGGTCATCCCAAAAAATGACCGCTATAAGGGGGGGCCATGTGAAAAAATTGGTAAGCTGAGGGGGGGTCATGCGATTTTTAAATGGTGCTTCCCAAATCCCACCAGCCCCCCCCCCTCCCTCATAAAAAATGAACGGTCCCTTATATTGCGCTTTTTCTATAAAAATTGTCAAAAGCGAATAAAGGCTTTGTAAAATGCAAAATACCTGGTCAGCTCCCAATAGAGTGCAACTCTTGGGTGATATTGTTCTATCAAGGAAATCAATTTAAAAAATACTGGACACACAGCATTCATGCCAGTGATGGCTAAAGAGATCTGTGAGATAAAACAAAAAAAAACACCAGTGATTACTGTGCAAGAAAATAAAACCAAATGTTTTGCAGTGTCAGAGCTTAGAATTGCATTGCTGGATCGAATAAGAAATGTGATTATTAAAATATCCACTTCTCATCAGAAGCGATCGGAGTAGAGCGGCGAAACGAGAAAAAAGAAGAAACTCTTCGGAGTAAGCAGATGACGATGTAACCATCTTGAAAGTCGCGTCAGAACTATGCCCGTCAGTGAACAGCCGTTCCCTAATTATATAAATCTCGCCATATGAAAGACTACCGACAAGCCAGGAGGCACAGCGTGAAAATGGCGATTTGTGAAGATGAAGAATATATTTGGCGGCCTTTGTTTTACCTCATATTGTTCCAACACAGTCGGCGGTTTGCCTTCTTTTTCTCTTTCATCTGAACGCTTGACAACCAAGTAGATTAAATATGCACTGGCACTTAACACTCCAAGCACGAGCACATTGGCCAATACACGACGAGCTATGAGGCTCTTCCTGAAATGTAAAGGTTAGTCTGATAAGAAACAACAGCCTAGAAGCGCAGCTTGACACTGTCTTACTCACGTCAACAACAGCAACAACAACAACAACAACAATTTTCTCCAGTTATTCAACAGTGAAGGAAAAAGGAGACTCCTCTGTCATGCATTCCGTCCTTGACTCAAATCTTTCGCCTAGACTTTTTATACCTGCCATTGTGGCGTTAGACTTGAAAACCTATCAGATTGTAGTAAGCAGAAGTAATCTAAAAGAGAAAAGACTTAAAAGCTAGTTAAAAGCCCTCAGGGGTGTAGCTAGTAATAGGCAAACCGAGGAACTTGCCAAGGAAAAATTCTGAATTTGTTTATTTATCCTGTCAGGGACACATGCGCTAATAAAAAAAAAAAGATTAAAAACGACCGTATGACTTGTATATAATGCAACTTAAGATTTACTGAACTATAGCGGCATACAGTAACTCATTTACTGTATTGTCTTGTAAGCACCCAAGACGTACTTGTTTGTCGTTTTGCCTTTCTCCACCGCTTCCAATATTTGCTCCTTCAAGGAAAGAATGCAGATGATACATGTTCGATAAGATCTTCAGTTACAAAGGAAAAAGACGAAAAATTATTTTTTTTACTTAAACTTAAAAAAGTGGAACAATTTTCAAACTAGGGAGACTTTGTCTGGTAGGTACCTTATAATACGAATAACTGCAAGTGTTATCAGACAAAAGATGCATGAACTTAGGGAGACAGTACAAGTGGTGAGAAGAAAGAAACAAAGAATTTCAAATTGAGCAAAGTATGATAACGTAAACCTACATTCAGTATGCTATCTAAAACTGAAAGTCCAACCTCACACTTTCCCTTAAAAAGCGCATTGACGAGGTTGGTTATGGCGTCTGCCTACCTTTATTCCCGTAGTAAGTGAAGCTAGTTTGTTGTCAGCGGTTTCCCGCTCGGTGATGAGAAAGTCCCAGGCTGAGAACACTCGCCAACCGAAAGGATACTGATCATTTTGACCCGACGACTTTACCAGACGCTGCTCGTGAGTGATACTACAGGAATAAGGTAAAAAGTTTAAATCACAAGAACGCAATTGAAGTTCCCATTCGCACTTTTAAACATGTAACTGACGACAAGTGCGAGAGGGTCACGTGGAACATTCAAAGTTAAAAGAGTTTTAAACAGAATGACCAAACCAGATTTAAAACTTCAATGGGACGAAAGTAGAAAGGGTGTTCTTACGCCCTAAGCACAATGATGATGCTGAAAAGATAGGCACCCAGAAACACCACGAAGTAAGCCAACGGAAGAGGATATTTGACCACACCCACTTGGATGGCTTCGTTTCCATAGTAACCATAAAATAAGAAAGAGTACTCCAGGTGGCCCTGTGAGACAAAAATGGAAGAACATTATTTTTTTCTTAGCCACAATATCTGTTTGAATTTGATTTAAGAAGTGTATTCTAAGGAGTCCTAAAGTTTATAGCCTTTCAGCGCAGAGAAGCCAAAAAAGTGAAATCAGGTCGATTGCCTCGACTTCAGCGCAACGCACTTACCTTGGCATCAAGAACTGATGTGAGACGCTGAGCTGTGTGTTTCTCGCTCTCAGGAATATTAAAAGCAGTCGAAGGGCTCATGAGCTAAAACAATCAAACAACATTTTAATGTTCATTCAACAAAATTACTAAAGGATCTTAGAAAGTACTACTATGTCCATTATGTTTAGTCGAGAATCCATTGATGACGTCAAAAGACATACAGCAAACGAAGGAAGAAAACCTCACACCACCTTTTTTTTTTAAATACAGGGATGGGTTTCGACCAATTATTTGTAAAATACAAGGAGAAAAAAATACTTTATAACAGAATAAGTAAGGTATTGCCCTGCTTTAGAGATGGAAGAACAACAGAAACATCATGTAATTGGAACGACTCTTTCATAGCTCAAAGGAGAGGAAGCTCACTAACTAGAAGTCTATTATTTTAATTATTATTAACTCTCGATAGTAACCCTTTTTTCAATAGACGGTTTAGCCAAGCGAGAATCGCACCGTGGCGATAGTTTCTCATTGTGAATTTCTCAATCTCTTCAGCAGATGTTGGAAAAATTCACTCAGCAGCTTACCTGTGGCGCGATGACAAAAATGGTGATAAAAGTTAAGAGAATAAAGTTAATCCACACCAGAGAACGTAAAAATACGAAAAAGGAACCAATTCCAGCACCAAAATGCCCTGAGGAAAAAATACAGTACTGTATATTGATGCAAGACACAAGTTATAGAAGCTAAGCCTGTGTGAAGGATGGGCTAAGTAAGAAATACACTCCGTACTAAAAAACAATGCAAAACTGAATCAAGCATCTCCTAAGTTATCTCGTCAATATAACGCGCTAAATTTATACGTCATATTGCTTTAGTTAGCGATTTCTCTAGATCTTGTACGGCGAATACGGCGCCAGGGATAAGTCAAATTATCGGAGATACGCTTACTTTAACATTCCAGTTAAAGCGGAGAGCGCTAGTACTACTCTGGAGTGACTTTGGAGCCCTTGTCATTTTTATGGTGCAGGTTGCCTTATAGGACTCCCGGTTGAATGACGTTTAGTGACAGTTTGGTAGAACTGGCAAATATTTTGAAGTTGACTCAGACCTACATTTTGTTTTATTTTATCAATTTATGCCGTTATGGTTCGATCCCTGAACTCACCTTGGATGTTTTTTATCCTTTTTTCCCATGGAATGAAGAACACAATGAAATTTTTGAACTGTCTTTTCACTTGCCTAAAAAACTGTTAAACAAAGTGATAAAGAAAATACTATTCGATGAGAGAAAATCGCCACAAAAATCAACCTTTTTCATTCGTTGTGATGTTGGTACAAAGGTGAGAAGATACAAAACAATAAATGATGAAAAGATCGTTGGGCAGGCACACGGAAGAATAGCAATTTCTATTTCGATGTTGCTATGAACAGTGTCCGTCACACATAATCAGAAGGATTCATTTCACTCCGGAGTGCGGGCCCTCAGGAAGATTTATAACACTTTACGGTTAGATATTAATGACTGTGAAGTATGATAAAGGAAACGTTAACCAGAAGTCCCGAAACATTACGGATAACACTGAAGATCTTAACAACAACAACAACAACAACAACAACAACAACAACAAAACAACAAAACAACATATGTTATCTTGTTTGACCAAAGGTGACCAATAAACTTGAACTTGCACCATGCCTAATAAACTGGATGAGGTGGGGAAGTCTTCAACAAGTAAAATGCAAGTGTCTGGCCATGGAATGGTAACAATACCAAAACAATCCGAAGTCACCAATTAAATAGACTAAACTCAGTAAACATAACGTACCCTTATCCTAGACTCTTTGAAATGCTGTAACTTATTCAGAGCACCAGAATGTTGCTCCACGTAATTTTTGGCATTTCTGTAGAGAAGTAAGAAGAATAGGCCATCTGTATTACATGGCCACAACTACTTGGTGTTTCCATCACGAAAACATAAAAGAGAGGATTCCCGTATCAGAACATATCACCTACTTAATACTTATTTTAATCAACGGCACTAGGATTTTGGTTTTTCGTCTCTCTATTATGATAACAGAGGAAGGAAAAACCCAAATCCTAGGGTCGCTGATTAAAATAAGTACTGGGGACTTTGATGTAACACTCAAACGCCTTTACAGTAATCCTTTAATTTTTTCTGGTTAGTAGAAAACATACTTCGTTACATTTTCTGTTTAAATTGGAAATTGTTATTTTAGTTTTGGTTTCCTGCATCCTCAAGCTCGTTTTGCATAGTCCCTGTTTCTTGAAGTAAATTTAGCACAGGAGCTGGTCTGCGACGGAACAAACCAATTCATTTGTCCATCTCAAATTTTCTGCATTCACCGCATGGTGCTTGCAAATGAGCTTGCAAATATTTAATAAGCAATCCTTACAACTGTGCGTGGTTCTGAAAATCGTTCTTTGCTACGCGTTTACCTTAATATTTGTAACTTTCTCTGCATAGTCCAAGGCTTTTCTCGCAGGCCTCCGATGATTTCAAGCTGCATCTGAATTTTCTCAAACACATCAGTGAACACATCTTCTGTTGACGTTTTTTGCTGGGAATCGCTGCAAGATAGTGAATTGGGAAGGTATCTAGTGATGTTCTTTTAATATCATTTTTTTTCATGAATGTGCCATTCTTACCTTGCTGAGGACACAGCTGGCTCCTGGTTCTTGTTCTCATCCTTATCTTTGCTCAGTTTTTCGTTTTCCTCAGCCAATTTTGAAGCACGTTTCCTAAACCTCAAAAGTCTGGATCTCGATTTCTTTTCGTTGAGATCATCCGGGGTATCCCTATCTGGGGTGTCACCATTTGTGTCCCTCTCCGAGCTGATGCTTACGTCAAAACCTGTTTGGGACAGATGTGTTGCTGAGATGTGAGATGTAAGATGTACGCTTTGACACAGCTATGGTTGACAATGTAAACTGATGATCGTAAGCAATCCCTCAAAGTATTTACTCGGGTTTTGATTTGCTTTGCTTAGCTCTATAACTGCTTTAAACCTCGTCCTATTATTCTGCTTTTCAAAACAATCGGAGTCAAAAACGCATACCACCACCACCCCCAGTTCAAGGGTAGAAGAAAGCGAGGGCACTCAACCAAAACTAGAGAAGGTTCGATGCACAAAGAGTCAAGAGCACCAGGAAAGGATTAGAATATGATCATCCAGCTGGTACAGAACAAGAAACTTAAAAGTGGCTTGAGTTTGGGGATAGCAAGTACCACCACCACCATCATTACCGTCGTCTTCATCTTCGTCTTCATCTTCGTCTTCGTCGTCCTCCTCGCCCTCGCCCTCGCCCTCGCCCTCGCCCTCGCCCTCGCCCTCGCCCTCGCCCTCGCCCTCGCCCTCGCCCTCGCCCTCGCCCTCGCCCTCGCCCTCGCCCTCCTTCTCATCATCATCATCATCATCATCATCATCATCATCATCGCCATCATCGTTATCAATAGCATAGTCATTATAATTACAACTATCACCACGAAAGACATCTTTTGACCACGAACCTTGATGTTTATGATTTATGTCAAACCGAACGCGCGTAACTACATGAGCACTCGAAAGTCAAGGATTTCCATACTTCTGTTTTATTTTAAACGAACATATTTGGTTAACGTTACCTCTTATCTCGGAAGACGTTCTGGTTCCACTTGTCGACATTTTAACCCTTCAAGTACTCATTATCATCGCAACACGCAATTCCTGAAATGGCTGCAAAAGAAGAACCGTTAATAAAAGTAGATAAACTGAGCTTTTGACAAGAGAGCGAAGCGAGAGTTAAAAGCTGCGCTTTGTTTATACATTTGAAGCCGTAGTTTGTATTCAGTTTTCGCCAGCCAGGGATTCCACGACTCACCTACTCTCTTGTACGTGTGTAATCCTCTTGTATAATGAGAAATTACTCGGCACTGATTTGGTATTTGTACAAGCACTGCAAGTAAAATGAATTTAACGAACCGCAGCTCTAAAAAGATCATAGAGTACGCCAACCTTGTTTTGCGTGGGAGTATATTAGATGAACTCATATTTAGATGCCGGATGTTTTTAGGTGATTAAAATCGAATGATTGAATGAGTGAATGCTGAGCAGATTGCACAAGCCTGTGATTAATGCTTCACACTGATCACGGACAACATTTAATAACTAATCACGTTTACATTGACCTTGGGTAGCGAGCCACAGATTGCTTTCGTGTACCATCACATCACCTCTAGTCATTTTTGGTACAATTGTATTGTTACTATCTTCGTCTCTCTTGTGTTCGTTTTAATTTATTTTTCGTTTATGCATAACAGTCTTCATCTTCTGAGATTGATCTGGAAACATCTAAGAGATCGAAGAGGAAGTAAAAACATCTGCAGGTGTATAAATGTCGTATTTACCTGTCTAATTTTCTTAACATCAATTCAGCCCGAACAGCAATAAATATGAAAGACATATATCTGTATATCGTAGGACATAACACTAATAGAATGCTTACCTTGTTGCTTAGCGAAAAAGCAAAAATATTAGCTGAAATTTATGAAGAAAATCGTGTTTAGCATTACATAAGGCTCCTTGCTAATTACGCAGTATAGTTTTAAAAAGGAATATCTTTACCATAATGACAGAATTTTTGTTCACAGATAAATATCGCTAAAGTTTGGTTCTGCAGTAACAAATTCCGGATGTTTTTAAGGAAAGGGAGGAAAACATTTTTTATTTTGAATACTTCACCAAATCAGCGCCCTTCAACCTTTCCAAAACGATTGCTGCCGAGGGTTTCCAGTTCAGTTAGGGCGACTACATTTAGTGAATATGTTTGAAACAGAAATTTAAATTAAGGTTACCTAGCAAATAAATAAAATATTGGCGATAGATATTGATATTTTAATCTGAGCCTTTGATTAAAAACGCTCACTGCTTAATAATGTTCTAGCGGTTATGATTATAGAAGTATTATTCCTAAATATCTTTTTACCTACTGTTTGGAAGATCATCGTAATCTTTGGATTTCGTGTCGCTTTTCTATCTCTTAAAACGTACGGGAGTCATTTCTGTATAAAGGACTCCGTGACAAATTTGCCAATTCTCTGTTTCCACATTTACATAATTCCGTGCTTTTGATCGAAAAATAGTTTATTTTGTTTTGTCGCCTAACTGTTCTGCAAGCGAATAAATGAAGCGAACGGCTTAGATTACAAGACTGAAGCTCCCCATGATCATTAATAATAAATAATGTTCAAAGAGAAAAAGATCTTAACATTACAGTTTCGTCGTTTTCCAACAGTAATGCAGGGCCGCCGGCATAAGAGGGACTTTTAGAAGATGGAAACCTTGAGGAGCAGGCATCACCCTGCTCTGCTTAACCGAAGTAAGAAATTGCTATTTGCTTTTTGTTTTACTGATTCGCTTTTTCTGGTTGTAGTGCGAAGATTCGTATAAATTATAACGGGTTATAAACAGGGCGTAACAAAGGGAAAGTGTTTCTAATCAATGAAATTTTCGGCTGTACAGAGGTCACCCAGCATAACAGTTTCCAAAGATGCCCCGGAATCGGCTGAGGAATCAAGAAGCAGCCATGCGTATAAGATTTGATGGTAAGTCCTAATCATATATAACTGTATTTTCTTTAGTTTTTACTACTTTTGAATGGTATCAAAGGAGCACTCAATCTCGATTTGATTACAAACACGCAATGAAAAGCAAAGGCGGGAAGAACTTCATTAGCATACTGCCCCAAGTTAATTTTAGATTGTAGGCCTAGCAGGTATTCCACGAATAAATAAAAGTTAAGTCAAGCCTCATAAAAGAGTAAAAATGGGCGTAAAGGGCGTTTCTTATTCAGTATTTTCGTTCTTGAATTGCGGGTAAAAAGTGACACCTCTTTGAAAGAGACCACCGGTCAAGTTGGCAACAACAATTACTGGACGAGCTACATTTGTTCAAAAAAAAAAAAAAAACGTAATAGCGTGCACGCAATGAGACAAACATAGTAACGAAATCCCGGTTCGGGTTTTTTCTTTCTAACGAATTTTTATACCACAGCCGTACCGGTAGTCCGCCTGAGTATATTGAAATTTTAGTCTCTTCAGAGCATCATTCCAAATACAACGAAACGTTATTCATAATAACTAGATAACTGTGGCTGCTTACGAGAACTTTTCGCCGCGGGAAATCAAATGGTTTCGGAAATATAAGAATAGTTTTGAGGTTGAGGAGTATATTTCCATAAGACTGACTCCTCACTCTGAGGGCAATATCGTGATTAATCATAAAAATTACAATTTTGCAATTTTGCAAGACTCTGACAAATCACGATACTTTGCGATAACCGAGTTCAATAACTGATTTATTATTCGATTTTCATAAATTTGTTTTCATATTTGTAATCGGCACCGATTTGCCATTTTCACACAAGACCGCGGTTATAATTATACATGAGCAGAATATAACTTGCAGCATTGACAGGGCAAGTGCATGATGGGATCTCAGCCAATGAAAAGGCAAAAAAAATGTATCGAACGTGATAAACAATGTATTAATATATGGCAAACAGGTCCAAGATGAAAAGGATACTTCTGATTGGTTCCCTCACACACAAAACATTGCACCAAAGAAGCAGTTTGTTGTTAAGAAGGAATCTTGTTTCCATCATATTTGGTGGACAATTTGAGTTTAATTCTCACGGTAGCGACCTACTATCTTTCCTTTTCCTGAAATTGCTGAAGTCAGAAAACAACGGTCAGTGTGCTAGTGCTCCGGCGGAAGCTGCTGATAACATGACAATCTGTTTCCGTTGGAAGCTGTTTCAAAACAGCTAGCTGACTAGCTAGTCAGTGTTTAAGATCTGTTTGCACTCCGGCAGTCAATTCACTGTCTTTGGGAATAGTATGTCAGTTTTACAAGGTTTCTTTGTAAATAAAAGATCATAAAAGGGAAAATAAATTAAGCCGTAGTCCCGCGGTTTTATTTCGGTACAAAGTCGTAACATTTTCGTAACGCCGAAATTTTACACCGAAGAGCCGACGGCCGCCGAAGCATCACTTGATGCATGCAAACCACAAATGTTATCGTTCGTTGTGTTTATGCTTTCAGTGGTGCCAGAGCTGTATTATATGGTTTGCGGCGCCTTTATGATAAGGAAGACGAATGATCGGTGAATTAATCGTAACTAAAAATGCCGGGAAAACTACGAAGGAATGAGTACGACCTGGTTGAAGAAGCTTATGACAGCAAGTCTCCCGTACACAACGAGGATGCCTTCGAACATGGGATTGTCTTCAGAGTTAAGGTACCACCGATACATGAAGCCAGCTTGTGCATTTTGCCTTTTGTCCCACCAAATAGCTAATTTAAAATGTGTTGTTTAGTGCGATCAGTTAAGGGTATCGTTTGTGCTGGAGGCTTCACGGAATCACTTTTCCGTTAGTTTTTGAGTGGTACGTTGTGATTAGGCTAATTGTGTTTTATTGTCAGTGTTCGTGACGAACAGATGTTTATGTTTTAAAGCTGCGAGGAAGGTGTGAATTATACATATTTGCCTTCTTTTATTCTCTCTCAACAGTATATTGGGACGAAGGAAATTCAGAAACCAAGCAGCCGAGCTGAAATTGTCACTTCAATGCGACGAATACGGGTACTGTGGGAAAATTTCTTGACTAAACTAAACAGAGAGTCATTCCAGAACTTGTTAATAATTCTTTGCTAATGTATTCCTGATATATTGTATTCGTTTAGCTTTATCGCAAGTTGTTGTCTCAAGGCGACTTAATTTATAATGCAGAATCAAGCAACTTGTTGTTATTTCGAATTACGCTTACTATAAGCTTAAATTGAACCTTGCAAGAACGAGCAGTCACTCCTGTAGCCTTAGAAATTATCACTTCAAATAAAGCCCTTGACATATGTTCTCAGAGTTCTGACGTTCGTAAACACTCTTGGTAACGATGCTTTCATGCAATTATGCAAAGTTATGAATTCCGGTTTTTCTAAACGTAATTTGTCAAACAATCATCCCGACAATGAATTATTTTCATTGGCTAAATAGGACTATTAATTAAACATTTTAATTTTAAAGTCGACCTTCTTTTACAAACAGAATATTATGCCTCCGATAGATAGCCTCGGGTCATTTCTATCTGCAGGGGTCTGTAGGCTAAATTATATAACACACTATATATAGCTAGTTTTTGTGCAAAATAGTTTGTAACAAGCGTGTTAGTCCAAATACGTTGTAGGTCTTGTAAGTGAGAATAACATTTTAAAGTTGGAGTCCTCGAGTAGTTTTGATGCTCTGTTTTCAAGTTTCAACTGAATTTTGTTATCACTGAACCATATCAAATCCCAGCTGTATCTAGCGATTCTTTTTCACGTAAGATGTGATGCTCTCAATGGGTCCTTGTACAGGTATCTGTACGGGTTGACTACTTGTAAATTCGAGACCTCAGGAGCTAGCTAGATTTAAGTCTATAAGTCTATAATATTTGACTGTGAGACTGAGACTAAGTTAGCCTTAAAAAAACTGAGACACCAAGATGGCTTACAAGTGAATAAAATAGAGACTATGAGATCTGTGAAATTTGATTACCATTCTGTGAAATGCCTGTTTTTGGAAGGACCATTTTGCCTGACCCTTACTGTTTGTTAACCGCTATTTCAGAATTAAGTTCTTTTCTCCTGAAGTGGCTGGAACAAAGTAAATTTAATGAGTGATGGTTTCTTAGAGGAACTTAAAGTAAAAAAAAAGTGATTGAATTCCTCACCTTTCCCAGCTTGGCTGTCATTTGGTAGAATCGGAAGTTAGAAGTACATGGCTAAAGAATTGCGTTATCCATTGTAACTTTCAAAAGTTGATTCAAAGAATGAAAACCACACTTGGATAATTTAATATGAACGGTCCATGTTCCATGTTCCATGTTCCACAGCTTCAAGGCTCCCTACCCAAAATTGTAAATATCCTAAGATTCCTTTGTCTGGTAATTCCCACAAACCACTTGATCTTACGAAGTCAAACAAAACAAAATGTAGAAGCTTGGCCAAATCCTTGGAAATCCAAAAATCTGAAATCCAAAATCTTACCATGTAAGAATTTTGATATATTGAATTTGACCTATTACTTACAGCAGGTGATGTGGTCAAGTTGTTTAGGATACAATGTATCTGCACAGTTCTTTTCAAATTTTCCATCCTGGCACTAACTGGATTTGTTCTTGGTACAACTATGCACCCCTCTGATCAGTTCATCGGCTATGCAGTGGGGCTGTTGATAAATTTATGTTTAATTTGCACCCTTTTTATGACATCCACTACATATACATGTACATAAAGTCAACTATGAACTTTTTATTTTACATTCTACCAATTTAAGTGAAGTGCAGTTCTTGCACAAAGTATACTGGACATTTCACTGTTGAATTGTAGTAATTAAAAGGAATTTACCGATCAAATTATCAAAATGTTAGATGTAAGTGTTTTCTGTTTTTGTGTACATGTGTAGGGGATTTCCTACAAAATTTTACTCAGTAATATAGGCAGTCATGACCAAAACTGAAAGCTCATCGGTATACTTGTCTTATCTCTACATATTTATTTCCATGCCCATTTTAAGGAAAGAAGTACATGCAGACAGAAACAGATTAAGGCCAATATAATTTTTCAATATTTTATTTAATTGCAGTATGAACACAAAGTTTATGGAACCAAGAAAACACGGACAGAATTATCAGTGTCTGTGAGTGGAATAAAGGTTGTTCACAAGGAAGATGTGAAGCGTGGCTGGATCACACACCATGTAATTTTCTTTTTCAGTTAGTTATGCATGTGCAGTGATTGTGTGTACTAATGGCATGGCTAACAAGCTGCATTTCATGTAGTTTGCTTAGTGCCAACCTTGCATGTAGACAAATAGACCATTTTACAGTTTTCTCTTTAGTGACCTGGCCTTTGAATGGCGGCGAGGCTGCAGGTGACCTTGTTTTGATAAATTAAGACCTTACTGCTTTTGTTGACGTGTAAATCAAGTTGTTCTTATGCTAACTAGTTTGCATTTAAATGAGAAAAGCAAAGAGGTCTGTATCAAAGCAAGGTCACCACCAGGCTCGCTTGCATTCACAGGCCAGGTAACTAAGCACACAACTGTAAAATGGCAGATTGTCTGAATGGGTATTTCAACTACATTGAGGCAGCAAGGTAGCTGAGAGATTCAGGATACATGTATGTTACAATGTTTCTCCAGAGATTAACAGCTATTCCCAATGACTTGCAACTGCATGTATTTATGAAGATTACATATAATTTCCTAAGGTCATTCAAACATTCAAACAATTTTCTGATCATTTCAGAAGAAGAAGATTTCTAAAGACATCCAAAGATTTATGATTAGTTACTAGCGATAGGCTACTACAGTGTACTTTAATTTCTGATTTGATATTTACAGTACTGTGTATTCAATCTATGTACTGCAGAGTATATGATACAAAGAAGGTCTTGATTTCCTACCCAGTACTTACATGTAATAGAAAATGCAAAGCAGTTATTATCACAAGAAATCAAATATTTTACCTTTGATAACTTTGTTTCAGAAAAAGAAAGACTTTGTGGAAACAGAAGTTATGCATTATCCTATAAACAGGTGACTTAAAATAATCATATTGCGTGTGGTTTATTTTAACCCTTTTTAATTGTCATCACTCACTCACTCATCCTCTTTACTCCTGTGAGTGGAGCATAAGGCTACACAGCAACAACTTCCATCTATCATGGTCTTTCACTTCCTGTTTTACCTCATTCCAGCTTGTCCAGCCCAGATCTTTTCGCTCAGTCTCGACAGTTCTCCTCCACGTGATCGCCTTCTCTCACCTCCTGGGGTTTTTACCACCATCCCCATTCCTTTTAATCCACAGAAATTTAATTGGCAGCCTTTTATCCATTTGAAAGAATTAGAGTTCATGTAGAAGAATTGAGAAGTATCCATAATGGGTGTATTTGTGTCATGATGTCGTCACTTTGGCAGGTTCGAGAAAATATCCCTACCCACCCTAAAGAGTGTTGTTGGAAATTCCAAGGGGGAGCGTATCAAAAGCCAAAATTTGTAAAGGAAAGTATGATCAAAAACTGGAATTTCCAGAGAGATTAGAGATTCAAACCAAAAAACCCTCTGTGGTGGGGTAGTGTGTGTGTGTGTGTGTGTGTGTGTGTGTGTGTGTGTGTGGGGGGGGGGGGGGAAGAGGGGTATGAATATTTTCTGGCATACTGACAAACCCATGAGCCACAGTGAGTCTCTCTGCCTTTCAAGGACGCAGCCAATACTGCGGCTGTGATGGCTTAATGCTGCAAGCATGGCATGTGTGCATGCGATGGATAATATCCAACGCCTACTGCTAGTTGTAACCATCATGTTAAGACTTCAGCAGTAAGCAGCTGAGATGTTGTGTTCTCCAACCAAGTTTGAACCCCCCACCCCTTGTTATTATGATTGTTCTCTATTACAGCATGAATAAATGGCAGTAATGATGTTATCACTCCTTGATAGTCCAGAGTTGAGTGATTGTATATTGATTTTATTATGAACAATTTTATTTTGTTGCATTCTAGAATCTTTTATGTGTCACACGACTCTCAGGATTTGCAGATCTTTAGTTTTATTTCCAAAGATGATGACATTTTTAAATGTAGTGTATTCAAAGCAAGTAATAAGGTACAGTTAATCCATCAAGCAAGCAAGTTTTTTTTGAATATTCCTTATGGTTCTAGAATTTATCAGAGTTGTCACCAGCAGTGAATTTTGTTTACCTAGATTATCAATTAAAATGCTTCATAGATAAGAACAGGAAATTAGAATTTTCAGAGATGTATTCTTTCAATGTACAGATTGAACTACTTTCACTACACCCTTAGAGAAATTTGTGGCAACTAAGTAATTAAATAATCACTTACTCAGTTCTTTTTGTGCCCTGTGAGCCTTGGATGGAAATTAAAGTCCCATAGCAGTAACTGTGTACTTAATTAATTTACCGGTAATTTGTAAATCTGTGTTACTTAGTCTTATTATATGGCTAGCGCCATGAGTGGGCAAGATGAACCAAATCCTGCACTGTGATTGGCTACCTGAGCAGGCAAGATGACGCTATCTTGTCCGCTTGGGACTACCCACCATGTCCCACAAGAAAAATTTCCCTGAAAGCCATACAATAAATCCTTTATTGACCAAGCTTGTTTGGTCAAGATGGCTGGAACTTGGCCAAAATCCAGCCATCGTGACCTCACATTTAGTCAATAATCCACTTATCATGGTAAATCAAAAATTGTAAATTACATTTTCTGAGAAGGTGGCCAGCCAGTGTAAAGCTTATTGCAAATTTGCCTTATTTAATTGTACAGTCATATGGATTGCAGTGGTGCATGCAGATTGACTTTTTAGATCATTTACAGGTTATAGGTAGTCAGACTATTGTTTCATCTTTTCATCACTTCAACCAGGAAATGCACTAAAAAAACTTACCTTCTCCTTCAGTCTTCTCCTATGCCCTGTTAATATGTGATTTTAAGAGTGTTGTCTTGAGGTGAAACATTTATAACTTGAAAGCAATTGAACCTGCAAAACATTTGATTATGTCTTATTTAGGCAGATGCTGTACATATTGTAAGGACGGTTGGTCAAGCTTTTGAGGTGTGTCATAAGAGAACTTTAAGCCAAACGGAGGAAGATAATAACGTGAAGACTGAACAAAACACTCAAGGTAAATAAGAACAAACAAATAAGCCAAAGAATTTCATTTTTTATATGTGGTTGGAATCATTTTATTTGTTTACAAGGAAAGAAAACCAAGCTGAGAAATGTTGTAGATTATGTAAATCAAGAGACTTGGTCTCGAAAAAATGCAGAATACAGAATTTTTTGTTCAGTAAAGAAAATGAAGTTTTTGAGGCAAAAGTGATCTTCAATCTTCTCATTGCCTCCGAGAGAAACAACACTGGCATTGGTCTGTGGTCACAGGCTATAAATCTGAAATTTGTTTAGTACACAACCAGGTAAGTACATGTAGGTAGATTCTTCATCAAATATACATGTAAACCTTGCTGGACAAACTATTTCCAGACCATGGCAATAATGAGTGTAAATTGCTAAAGAGATGATGTACAAATTAGTCAGTTCACTTCACTTTTAATTTGAATCAAATATCAGTCTTAATAAAACCTATGCAAATCATTGTATTTTTGCTTACAATGTCTAGAAGTTGATGGAGCAAAAACTGATGCACCCATGGAGACAGAAGTGATAAAACCTGCTGGTGGGCAGGTATTTAAACTGATGGGAAAATATAGCTAATTAAAGTGGTACTATGATGAAAATTGCATGTCTCCTATCTAAGCCATTTTAAAACATAAACAAGTAGTCTGTATGAGAAGAAAAATGCTGTTTACTATTTTCAAATGTCTCTTTTCGTTCCTGAGATATTCAAGTTTTTAAAATATGCAAATTAGCCAAATGATCACGTCATACACTCAACCAAATTTTGATCAAATATGATGAAGAAAGGTATCTCAGCCAATTTGTATCAGAAATGTTTGTTTCTTTGCAATAAGACTCTACTAAATGTGCTCCACAATTATACGAGCTTAACAGTTTTGTTGCCATGGCAGCACACTGGGTTCCAGGTCTCCCCAATATTAAAGGCTTTTCTGGCCACCTTTGGTGATCCATTTCGATATTTGCTAATGGTGTGTCATATGCACGATCCAGCAAGCATATAAATATGTTAGCTTGAGTTCGTGGCTTCGTTTAATGTTTTTCAAGCTGAAAATCACTGACATATTAAGATCAAGTGGGTGGGGACTCGAAAAGAGTGAGTTGCCATGGGAACAGAATTTTTTTATGGCTGTAGGTGTCTTTCCTGTAGAACTATTAGCCTACCAAGTTTCAATGGATTTTGCTGCAAATTGCTCTATTTATATACTTAATATAATATTGGGTCGAGTGTACATGTATGACGTCATCATTCATCTCATTTGCATGTTTTACACATTTTTCAAACTTAAATATTTCCGGAATTAATGCAGATATTTGAAAACGGTAAATGGTGTTTTTATTCTTTCATGGAATTCTATGTGATACACTTAAAAAATCAAGGGGTAAAAATTTGATCATAGTACCACTGTAAAATAATTTGAGGATTTGATTTGATTGTAAGTTTGATTGTAAATCAAACATAGTAAGTGTAAGCCTGATTACTCCAAAAATCTTTTGTCTGTATTTGATTTGAGTGAAAAAAATGGTTTATTCACACTTTCAGTGAGTGTGCTGTTTGTTGATTTCCTTTGTAAGTTAATAATTGTACATGGCGTATTTGATAATGTTAATAAATAAATGTGGTTTAATTTGTTCCTACTGTAGATGAATTTCTCGTCAGATGTTACAGGTATATGGACCAGTAAGGACGGCCAGCCTGATGCTGATCCTGGCATTGCACCCTTAACAATTCAACAGTTACGTCAAATTTATCAACAACAGCTAGACCATCAACGACAAGAGACACAGGCAGCCCAGGCACAGATTAAGCTTTTAACACAGCAGCTTGATAGTGAGGCTGCTGCAAGGCAGCTTCTACAGGTGTAGTAACACATTTGCTGCTCTCTGTTCTTTTAAATCAGTGTCCTAGTTAACACAAGCCAGAGTTTTTCTGCTATTATAATTATAATTGAAGGCTTTCGTGCAAAAAGGGCATATATAGCATTTTGGGCCGATTTTTATTTTTTGCAGGATCGAGCTAATTTTTGGCAGACTGACTTGTTTTGACATGAAAAGCATCGTTGCATAATTGAAAGGCCGCGTGCAAGAACGTCCCCTAGACTTTTTGGCCATTTTGAAAGTGTTCAAAAATAGCTGAATTTTGGCATGTAGGCTTCGTTGTACCTGAGAAACATTGCTCTGGATTTTTTTTGGCTGGGGCGCTCTTCGTTCTCGAGAAATAACGTATGCAAAAAGCTCAGTTTTCCAAGCAGCATCTTTTGGAGATCTTTTGTTGAACAAAAAACAAAAGAAACCTTATTATTTTGTTGAACAGCAAACAGGCAGACTGTTTATAGTGTATTCCACTGAATCTTAGCTGCCTTAAAGTCACAGGAAAATAGTATATAGAGCGGAAATCTGGGAACAGATTGTTTACATCGGTTATTGTGATGTAAACACAACACGTGAATCGATCGAGCGGCAAATGAAACACCATCGAACGAAAAAGAGATGTGCCGCATTAGAACTCTGTCAACTAATATCTTAAGCATAGTGTTAAAGTACCTTGTGTGCCTGCCTGGTGGTTGAGAGGCATCATAAAGCCTCGATAAACCCGTAAGTCATCAGCACGTTTTAAAGAATCAAAATGTGTTCTGAAACTTCAAAGGTAGCTGATATACCGTAATCGTATTATCGGCGTTCGAAGTCAGATCGAGCCAGGCAGCAAAGTCCAAGAGCAGTTCTTGCCCAAGAAAAATACCCTCTCGTGAGTTGTGGCCCATTTGCCAAGCATTGCTAGTGTCAAAGTTTGGAAAGCGAGAACCGGTTTTTGACTTATAAAATTTCTCTTGACTTACAAAATTTCCCGCGCATGAGGTGTAAAGACCCTTCCCGGCATGCATTGCGATCACGTTCTACTCGCATTTCTCGAACTGGTAACTAGATTGTTTCAGCTTTTTTCATTTAAAGGTAATAATGGCCAACAAGTAGCGATCGATGGTAACATAGATCTGTGATCCAGGTTGCATTGATTTTATTTCATATTGGCATGATTTGTAGTGTTTTGAACTTCTGGGATCAGCGGACATGCAGATGTATGGAGACCCGTACGTTGCGCAGACGGGTTAATTTGTTAATCTGTTAGGCAGTGCGTGACATAAAGCTACGATCACGTTTGTCGAAAAATATGTATTTATCTCATGATTTTTAGCCATTTAAGACGTTGCTGTATTTAGAAAAGTGCTTATTTGATGTTTATTTGTTCAGTGCAGATAATCATTGTCCCAGATAACCAAAGTAAGTTCCAGATGTTAACACTATTTTCCAGCCGCCATATTTTACCTATTTAAACCTGAAATCAACATTTTTGAGCTTATACGTTGCGTGAAATTAACATTTTGCTGTTTTCCAAGTGAAATCAACATCCTTTCCGTCACGCATTACGTGAAATCAACATTTTTACCTGTTTAGACCTGAAATTAACAATTTTTAGCTTATAAGTTGCGTGAAATTAACATTTTGCTGTTTTCTAAGTGAAATCAACATCCTTGCCGTCACGCATTAACGTGAAATCAGCATTTTTACCTATTTAGACCTGAGATCGACAATTTTTAGCTTATAAGTTGCGTGAAATTAACATTTTGCTGTTTTCTAAGTGAAATCAACATCCTTGCCATCACGCATTAACGTGAAATCAGCATTTTTACCTATTTAGACCTGAAATCAACATTTTTGAGCTTATACACGGCGTGAAATCAACATTTTGCTGTTTCCTAAGTGAAATCAACATCCTTGCCATCACGCGTTAATGTAAAATCAGCATTTTTACCTGTTTAGACCTGAAATTAACAATTTTTAGCTTATAAGTTGCGTGAAATTAACATTTTGCTGTTTTCTAAGTGAAATCAACATCCTTGCTGTCACGCGTTAACGTGAAATCAGCATTTTTACCTATTTAGACCTGAGATTGACAGTTTTCAGCTTATAAGTTGTGTGAAATTAACATTTTGCTGTTTTCTAAGTGAAATCAACATCCTTGCCATCACGCGTTAACGTGAAATCAGCATTTTTACCTATTTAGACCTGAGATTGACAATTTTTAACTTATAAGTTGCATGAAATTAACATTTTGCTGTTTTCTAAGTGAAATCAACATCCTTGCCGTCACGCGTTAACGTGAAATCAGCATTTTTACCTATTTAGACCTGAAATCAACATTTTTGAGCTTATACGCAGCGTGAAATCAACATTTTGCTGTTTCCTAAGTGAAATCAACATCCTTGCCGTCACGCGTTAACGTAAAATCAGCATTTTTACCTGTTTAGACCTGAAATTAACAATTTTTAGCTTATAAGTTGCGTGAAATTAACATTTTGCTGTTTTCTAAGTGAAATTAACATTTTGCTGTTTTCTAAGTGAAATCAACATCCTTGCCGTCACGTGTTAACGTGAAATCAGCATTTTTACCTATTTAGACCTGAAATCAACATTTTTGAGCTTATACGCTGCATGAAATTAACATTTTGCTGTTTTCTAAGTGAAATCAACATCCTTGCCGTCACGCGTTAACGTGAAATCAGCATTTTTACCTATTTAGACCTGAAATCGACATTTTTGAGCTTTTACGTTGCGTAAAATTGACATTTTGCTGTTTTCTAAGAGAAATCAACATCCTTGCCGTCGGGCGTTAACATGAGTCAACATTTTAGGCACTTTTGACCTGAAATCAACAAATTTGAGCTTATATAAGCTGCGTGAAATTGACATTTTGCTGGTTTCTAAGTAAAATCAAAGTCCTTGCGGTCGCGGCAGGCCGATCCTTTGTTATAATAAACCGAGGCGAGACTTCGACTTATAACAAAGGCTTGGCTTGGCTATTATAACAAACGATCGGCTCTGTTTATCATAACAAAGGCCCGGCTTCGTTTATTTGAAGGACTCGGCGGGAAAAGGGCGTCAGGTATTTTAATCAAAGGTGAACTTTGTCGAAAACGCTCCAAATTTCGCATGCAGTTTCGTTCAGGTATGTTAAGCAATGTCCCGTAGTTTTCGCACTAAAGTTCGCTTCGTTCTTGAGATATTGCGTATGCAATAAACCACTCGGTTTTTCCAACCTGTGTGCCTTTTTTGCATACGTTATTTCTCGAGAACGAAAAGCAACCCAGCGAAAAAAACTTCAGAGCAATGTTTCTCAGGTGAAACGAAGCCCACATGCCAAAATTCAGCTAGTTTTAAGCACTTTCAAAAATGGCCGAAAAATCTAGGGGACGTTCTTGCACACGGCCTTTCAATTGTTTTTGTTCAATGATTTGCGCTTCATTTTTGAGAAATAATGTATGCAAAAAAACTCAGTTGTCTGAGCAGCATCTTTTGGAGCAAATCCTTTGAAGGTGGATTTTGACGCGGCGCAAACTTAAACGGTTACTTTTAGCAGCTTTGACAGCACGTTTTTAGTGCAGAGTGCACTATTGGGATGGTTATGGGGGTTGCCTGCCGCTAAGGAACTAAGGCGCTATGGCGCTATGGCGCTATGGCGCTAAGGTGTAAACTTTAATGTTTGTTTAATTAATTAATTTCAATTAATTAATTAGTCTAGAGGCAAGGAAGTAGTGGGAGTAGGGTGGGAAAGGTACATATGTACTCTACGTAAAACACATTCCATCACCGTCGTTTAACTATATATTTGTTTCAGGTAACCCCTTGCTCTCCTTGTGGTACCATTCTCCTTAGAACAAAACTAATTTGCCCTAAACGCATGCGTAGATTAGTTGGGGTTCGTGGCTTCTATATTAGGTGAAGGATACATTGCATACGGAATCACGCACAAATGTTGAGTGGTTTTCCTTATGGTAGAGCTCAACATGTAAGACGCATGCGTTCTAGCATTGTTAGTGTTATGCACTATCTTTACACGCAGTATTTTATATATCGTGTCATGTGACCAAGGACGGCAGTTATTTTTCAGGTAGTGCCAATTGTCCCTTTTTATTGCAAAAGTGAAATGTTACTGTGGCTGCGTAGCTTTTAGAATTACACACAGGTCGGTTCAACAAATATCATCTGCTGTTTTCAATCTACAATAGTGTGCTTGTCAGGGTTCAAATATATTGCTTCTCTTTAGCGACTTCTTTATTTCTTGCCTTAATTGTGTCTGTAAGAGAGACCAAAAAGTTCTCAAGTTAGTGGCTTTAATACTCCGCAAATTGTGAATTTGTAACAAAAGAAACCAGGAAAATGCTCAAATATTGCTGCAGACGCCGTGGCATCTAATGAAAGCGCAAATTAATTTAATCAGTCTTTGAGGAGACTCATTCATATCGGCCAAGTAGCGCTGTTTGTCTTCAATACTTTTCGTTGAAAAGCTTCTCAGCCATCAATATCGTTGTGTGTTAATTTTGAATTGTTTTATTGTTAACAACAAAGGTGGCAACAGAAAAAGAAAGTGGTATTTCGTGACTATCTGATAATTAAATTAGTTCCTGTTCATCGGTAAAAATTTGCATTTTTAGTAAAACATCGTCTCTGTTCCGTTTCTTCATCACTACATCAGATATTTAACTTTCTTTCATTTATCTCCAAAAAACAAGGACATCTTCCGTATGTTTTGTAGAAAACCGGGGTTTCATATTACATGGCTTTGCGAGGAAAACAAAAGTATCAAGTTACAAAGTTTGCGTGAAGAGCTAGATTGTCACGTTTGCTGCTTCAGCGTATTGTTGAATTTAAAATGAACGAAAATCAACTTAAAGCACCAGTAGTAATTAATTTGTGCGTAATTTTTGGACCTTGAATGAAATACAACCTTGAAACATACACACTGCAAAGGGGAAAAGCCCTAGCAGACTACCAAGGTAGACACAAACCGGAAGTGAACCGAGCATGGGTGAGTACTTATGGGACTACTGTACCAGAGCTATCAATTGCGCTCTGCACTATCTGAGATTGTCTCACTAGTTTTTTTTAAAATAGATGTTTTGATTGTTGAAAGAAGTAGAGAAATAGACCGAAAAAAAAATCGACCAACCTCACATCGAACTGGTGTCACGACAAAACAAACTCGAATCCGGCCAGTTCAGCGCCTTATTCGCTTTCGCTAACAAAGCAGCAGTAAGAGAATAGCGTAATTATATGACTAATAAAACTAGCGGCAAATGCCATGCTTTGGTGACTTCATCGTTTAGCAAAACAAAAGGTTTCTTTTGTTTTTCGCTCAACAAAAGATACCCTTGGAAAACTGAGTATTTTGCATACGTTATTTCTTGAAAACGAAGCGCAAATCAACTAAAGCAATTACACAATGATGCTTTACATTGTCAAAACAAGTCAGTCTGCCAAAAATTAGCTTGAAGCTTAATAAATTGGAATTTCCAGAGGGGTGGGGGATCTTAGAAAAAGTCCCTTCCTTGGAGGATGCATATATTTTCTGGAATTACATATTTAGTATTAAAATAGAGAGTTGTTTCGAGAACTTGGAGAGATCATCACAGTAAAGAATCTCTTTAATTGTAATCTTGACATTTCTGCTGGTACAGTAGATGTTGTTGGTAATTTCTTGACATTTTTCTGGTCTATGTGGTATTAATTAGCTTGGGATTTTGTTTTCAGAGTCAATTAGATCAAGTGCTGAAGCAAAATAAAGACTTGATAGCAACAATAACACAACTGGTTGATCAAGTTCAGACTATGCAGAACCAAATGCGTGGTCATGTTGATTCTGGTGTTAGCCTCAGCCTTGACATGGATGGAAAGATGCACTCACAAGCATCCTTATTTGTGGGTTCATCTCCCGTCAAGGATAGCAACACATCAGGAGCGGCTGTATCAAAGCGCCAGCTTCTTGGTGAACCAGTATTCCCCACAATCCCTCCTCCTGCTGTTACCCCAAGCCCAGTGATGTCTCATCGAAGTGAAATGGAAGCTCTAGACGGCAGCATTTCTTCATTGCAGTCAAGCAGTAAAGTTGCAAGTGCAGAATCATTTCTCCGCAGTGGTGCAGTAGCTGAAAGCAGTCCACTTCCTACCCTTGTTGACTTGAGTGCCTCTGATCTTGAAATGGTTGAACCAAGGCATGAGCCATTCCCTCAACAGTTTCTTCAGTTTGTGTTTGACAATTCTTCAAACTCTGAACCTGGAAGAGGTACTTCAGCCAGTAATGGAAGTTTAACACAATTCAGTGGAGTTAGTAGTCGAGCTAATACATCTTTGCCTCAAAACAACAGTGTGAAATCACCAGTTTTAAATGGCAACTCTTAACATAATATTTTGTAGTCTCCTAGACTGAGTATTATTAACTTAACTCATTAACCAAGAGTGAGGTCTTAATGGAAAAATGTCAAACCAAACCTTGCCATATTGACTGAGTGATAACCAGGTCAATATGGCAATACCAAGGTTTGAGATTTTCCCATAAAGACCGAATGTTCGAGGTTAATAAGTTATTTATTGCATGGCTTTTTGCTTTTTCTTCACAGGCATAAGTGGCCTGTGGGAATTATGGGAGAATAATGCCCTAGAGTTAGCCAAATTATCAGGGTGTGTGTTATATTGGCAACAAACACAGGCCATATAATAAACGTTGAATTGTTTTCACACACCATGTCATACACTTCAGGCCACTGTGCTCAAGTTTTGTTTTTCTATACCATGTTAACTTTACAAAAACGAAAAAACAAAATCTTGGTTGTCATGGTCTGTTGGAAAGCCATGAAAAACTCACTTCACTTCCATTCTTATATATTACAGGAGCACTATTATGAGCATGGCTTTCAAAAGTCAAAATTCAGAAGACAATGTTTGCATCGAGGGACCTTATTAATAATCTAGTTTTGTTTAAGTACATCAATGGGCTAAAAGGGGTGTTATCATGATTTACGCATGTATTGATGGCTTCAATCTCACATTAATTGAGAACCTATGGCAGATCAATGCTTTCAAATTCAAAAGTCATTTGTTTACACTCCATTCAAAAATTCTTGTTAATATTTTCACTTTGGTGTTCTAGGTGCTTTTGTGTATGGACAAAACTAATTGGTGACACTCAACCAAAAATGAAGCAAAATCATTGTGATAGTGCCCCATTTGAGGGAGCTCACAAGAGAAAAACTAGGGAACTTGATAATTTTAAAATTTTTCTACCGTGGTAGCAAAAATATTTAGGCAAGGTCAATGTTAATAGGAATCCAATTTTTATGCACTAATTTTGTATTAATATTTTTCAATTGATTGTACATAACACCTGCAGAATCATTGCAGTGTATAGAATATATATATAATTGCTAAAAAGTTTTGCTAGTATATCCATCATTTTTATTTTTAAGGTCTGAATAAGTTCTATTTGTACAGCTTACAAAATGATGCAATCCAGTTTTTATCAATCTTTTTACATCTAGGAAGCATGTTTCTCACAAATTTGTTGGAACATTATGAGTACTGAATATGTAGTGCATATATAGGTGGGTAGACACTATTTTCCCTTGAATTATACTTTTTACATGTTTTCACCACAAATGTTGATCATTCAGTGATACTTTACATTACTGATGTGCTTCAATACCCTTTAACTCCAAGATTCATTTAGCATAAGAATTTGTGGTTGAAACAGAACTATCTTGACTGGCTGATCAAATGAAAGCTTTACAATTTTTCCAGGGCTAAGTTAATTCAAGAGGTTTGTTTGTTTGTTTACACTAGAAGGTCAAGGGTTGGGTTAAATGCACTTTTTTACCACATGATGTACATTCAAGAAGTACACAGCCATTCATGTTTTTGCAAACATTCACTCCCTTTATTGTTAGATATTAAAATCTAGCAGCCTAGCAGTCATTTCCTTTCTTAGAATACCAGAGGTGTTTGGAAACATGGGGCTCGAGATTCAGTAAACAAAAAGAAAATGGTGCAGGGCGGGCTTTGAGCATTTATGTACCTTTCACACTCTTCAAATGGAAACAGTTGCTAGGCAGGCTGCTGCTTTGTTAATTCCATAAAATATACAACTTGACAATGATTGCAAAAGTAATTCAATTTTTAGTTTACTCAACATATTCAGACATTGGTCACAGGTTTCTCAACACTTTTATCGCAATATCTTACAATAAGTTGGAAAAAATTTATAGCAAAGCTAGTCCTTAAATTTTAACTTTTAAAACTATTTTCTACTAAAAAGAGAAAAAAAAAAAGAAAAATTGGATTGTGCTGTAATCTTTCAGGTAAGAATATTGAAATAGTGCTATTAAGCTTTGTTAGGGCCTCCACAGACTAAACACTAAGTTGTCAATAACTATTTGTTATCAACAACTAAATTATTGAAAAGTAAAAAAAAAAGGTAGTGTGTGGGAGGAGTTGTCGACAACTATACACTAGATTTTTAGCTATGGACAATTAAGCGGTTTCCCTTTTCAAGAAAGGAATCTGCTTTAGTTGCTGACATCTACATTGTGAAATTTTCCCATGTGTGGGAATCATTGGTTTAGTAGTTGACAACTATCAAAACTGCATTGTCAGTGGTTTTTTGATGCATATTGTGTTTTCAGCATGCCTAGTGAACATTAGTTTCCATGGTCTCACTGACCCGATTTAGACATTGACAACTAAAACCATAATCTGTGAAATGTTCACATAGGACACAAATGATAACATTTAGTTCACCTTCACCTAACTTCTTGTGCCAGAGTGGCGCACAAGGCCTCAGATGACAAATAGTTGCTGACAACTAAGTGTCTAGTCTGTGGAAGCCCTTAGTATTTAATTGGATCATCTGCTGGTGCCAAGTTTGATCACACAATTTAATATATACATTTTTTGACACAACTTTAGCTTGAGAAATTCCAGCGAGAGGGTATTGATTTTAGACAGTAGCTTACTCAATTTGTGTGGTGCCAAAAAATATTCATACCTACCCTGGCATGGAAGGTCATTGGAAATTGAGGTGTGGAGTGGTCTCCAAACCTTAAATTTTTTAAAGGAAAGGGTGAAGCATAACTGGAATTTCTGGAGGGGTGGGGAGGGTTCAAAAATTGTCCATGAGGAGGGCATGGATATATTTTGGAACAACACATTGTAATTTTTGGATGGCTAATCAAGAGCACTGCATAATATAACATAAATGAAAATAAACACCAATGGAGACTGCCTGTATTTGTGTTTATGTAGCATTTGGTGTGGTGTCAACTACTATCACTGTTAAGCTGAATAGTTTATTTTCAGGAAACCAGATTTCTTGCTTAGGGTGCCTTTGGGGTGATCTGGATCAGGATCAGTGATCCAAGAGCACTTGAATCATAGTTCTTCAAAGGAACTGATGAATCCATGACCAGAGTGGATTCTTTGGTTCCTTTGATGCGCCATGATCTGAGTGATCTTGGATCACTGATCCTGATCCAGATCACTGATCCTGATCCAGATCACTGATCCTGATCCAGATCACCCCAAAGAAATGCACCCTTAGACTAATCGTAAAGCACACCCATAAAACAGTGAGCCAAATTCTGCCTGTAGTCAGTATGTATTTATGGGTGACAGGCGAGGTAACCTGTTCAGCCCACACTCTGATATCTTCTTGCCACACTACCAAATGGAACATGTTTACCAAAATGCTACTTTAATTTCAATGGAAAATTGCCTTTTGCCTGTTTTCTGGCAAAGTATTTTCTCTTATTTAGGCATCAGTTTCATTTCCTCTTTTATTTATTGTGACAGTATCCTCTAAGACCCAGGGGCAGTTAGTTAGGGTGGGACGAAGTAAACACTGCAAAACTTCAATTAACTACAAAAGTTTACCAGTAAGGTGGGAAGAACCCCATCCTCGGAAACCCAGGGGCAGTTGGGGTTGGACAAAGTAACCCCTGCAAAAATTGAAGAGATGAAAGTTTACAAGTAAGGTGTGAAGAGTTCGTTGTAAACTTGCATTACTTCAATTTTTGTCAGGTTTACTTCATCATCCTGGATTCCCATGGATGATTTTGACAAATGGCTGATTTCTTATGTGCCAGTGTAATCCTTCAAATTTCACAAAACCAATGCACAAATTCTCCTTGTGAAACTGCAGCACATTTGTGTTGTCAGGAGTGAGAAGATGAAAAACATTGGGGGAATTCTAAATCACCATAAGCGAATGATTTGGAAATATCACAAGAAATTCAAGTGCTTGATCGTATCCTGGCTGCAAGCTTGTTTTTGCAAAAGGGGCATCCATGTGGATATAGCATCTGACAGAACAAAGTAAAGCACACAAAATCTGTACAGGTGCCATCTCTTTTTCCTGCTTTTTGTCTCTGAAGTCTGAATGGAAAAGAGGACTCCTAAGTATTTGCTCTTTTTGTCCAGATTTATTTACAGAGTTAGTCCATGGATCCCTTCCATTGCATGACTGTATTGTTTTCCAAAGTCTGTGTGTGCTTGTCTGTGAAACTCAGAGTACACTTATTAAGAATCAATCAAATGGCAAATGCTACTTTATTGAAAGCTTTGTTAACTTTAGTTTTCATTGCATATACCGTGTTTAACACAGCAACTATGGATCAAATTTATTTCTGTTTGGATGCTCTGGTAATTTAGCAAGTTCCTTACTGTACAAAATAAATAAGTGCATTTATTTAATAAACTTGAAGGCTGTCTTTTTTTATAAATCATATTAGCACAAGGCCTATCAGTTAACAAAATATAATCAAGGTAGAGTCAGGATCTAGCTTTTTCAAAGGGTGTTTGGTTTATTTTGATAACTACCTTAAGTCAAGAATCCTAGATAGTGTTGGTGAAAAACAATGAAGCAATAGTTAAATTATGTTTTCACTCATCCTCACTTAACTTGACAACCCTGAAGACAACATGAAGACAGGGATAAAAAAGATTGAACTGCAAAGTTAAAGGAGCTATGTCACAGTTTAGGCATCTTGAAAAGGTTAGCCTAAACGTTTCAAGTTTGTTGTTTGTAATATGCGTTAATCTTTTCCATCCCTAACCATCACCTTTTCTTTATGGTTTGCTATTATCTCTTTCCATGTTCAGGTTTCATTCAATTTAAAGGTAATTTTGTATGTGGCCAAAATACCATGACTGAGCCCCTTTAATCAAAACAGTATTTCAGTACTATGAGAGCAGGTGGGGAATTTTTATCACAAAAGCAAGTCTTTGAGTTTAACCCCGTATGTTTGATTTATTGCTCTTTTTATCCATAGAGGCTGAATGCAGCTATAAGGTCTTCCTGTTCATTGTCTTGACTAAAAATAGATTAGCAAAAATATCAACTGGGTAAGTGATACATTTATATGCTCAATGATATAAATTCACTGTAATGTAGCTACTAAATATCTCCTAGGCACACAAGCAAGATCTTGTTACATACATTGTAGTCCCTGAAAGTACATAACTTGCCTTTAGGTTGCTGTGCCAAATACATGGCACAATTATTTTGTACTTGTCTATTCATTATTCTAGTCATTTCCTATTAAAAAAATATAAAAAACTGACTGATTCATTTATAAATGTAGATTTCTTTAACCCTATATGTAGACTTTAAACTTTGCAGGTACATTATGTTTTTGAACATGAAATCAAGTTAAATTACTTTGGCAACTTGCACTCAGGAATGGCTTTGATAGCAGCTTGTTGCAGTAGAGTGATAAAATCTACCAAATTCTTCTGTATTGTCAAGTTGACACATGGAAAGTTCTGGTCAGAGTGTAGAGCTCTTCATCTTAGTGACTATGTACTGGCAGGCTGAATGTACTCCAGAGGACTGTGTGACGAGGAAAGAGATGACGCTGAAGAAGGCTGTTCTTCTGATGATGAGCCAGGAGTCAGAGCACTGGTGCTTGCTACACGTTCAATTAACGTTGCATGGAGGTCATGAATGGCTTCATTGTGCTAGAATTAAAATGGCAAATAATTTGCAATTAGTTGCTACTTTATATTTATTATATCTCTTAGTTAGTACGCGTGCTGTGATTGGTCGATTTAGCGGGCCGTACTCTCTTGTACAGCCCACTAAAATTTAAAGTTGGTTTTGTTGCAAAACTGTTTTGTGATTTATCACCAAGTGCTCCAACTTTTATAGCAGGTAAAAGTTTAAAACTTTCTTTTACTCTAAATTGTGTATTAAGAGTGCTAGCGACTAAAAAACGATTTCAAATTGGCTCATTTTGCTTTCAAGGTTCGTCAGAAATTTGAAGCCATTCCTTGTGAATAGAAATCGTTCCTGAACCCGTCAGACACACAGTAGAGATATAATAAATATCTTACGAACCTTGTTTTCTCGTTCCCTACTGTAAGTTACGGATTCTCATTTTTTCCCCTTCGATTTGTGGCCTGCGCGCTTTGCGCTTGGGCCATAAATTGAATGGGAAAAAATGAGCATCCGTAACTTACAGTAGGGACCGAGAAAACGAGGTTAGTAAGAGGTATGTATTTTCTCCACCTCCCCACCCCAAGAACCATTAGGATAATGCTGCCGAAAGAAACCCAACAAACAAGGATGAAATCACGAGGTATACTAAAAGAACTTTGTATTTTCACTCCCATACTCTGCTAATATCCAGGCTCTTCCCAACATTGATTGCAAAACCCTGCTACCTTTAAAATGTGTATGATTAATTTTATTTCTTTAAGATTTTCGTTTTCATCCAATCGTGCATCACTGTTTCAAGTTGACATCTGATCTACGTAAAGAGTACTAAGTACGAGCAACAATATTTACAGTATGAATGATTCACTTCCTTTTTTCATATTTAAATCCTTTTAGTTACTAGGCTCTCTCAAGGCAAAGAAAGCCAAACAACACTGTGTATGCTACATAACAACAGTGCCTCAACTAACTTTGCATCCTTTAACAATGTCATTGGGCCAAATTCCCACTGAACAAGATACTGCCAGTTCCAAAGACTGGAAAACACCAATGTCTGAGCAATTCTAGCACAACTTAATGATACAGACTTCCTTAAACCAACTGCAGTTTCGTTAATGACGGTATTTTGCTGTTCTGTTATGCACACATACCTCACTAGATGGTTGTGCTGTAGTCAAAACATGTACCACCTTCTGAGGGTCCACTTTCGGAAGGACGTACCACAAAAGCCGAAGGGTGTGACGCAACACACTTGGGTGTGACACCAAGGGTAGCAAAAATTGGTCAAAGACCAGGTCACAAAATTCAGGTTGAGAAAACTCATCTTGCCAAGCAGCCAGTGAGCTGATCAGAGTGTGAAGGGAGACCTCATCTAATGCACGCTCTTGACATGTGTTGACAAACCAAGGCAAGATGGCAACAAGAGTTTGTCTGTTTTAACATGAACATAACAAAGAATTAAAATTTTATTACTTTCTCATTATTTTCAAGGTTTTAAACAAATTATGGCCTCTAAGATGCATTGCAAAATCAAAATTACATTTTCGGTAAACTTCTGAAAATTGACATGAAATTTTGATTTTTCAAGTGTTCTGCTCACAATTTTAGTACAGTATTAGGATGTATTCCACATATTATTCTTGAACTGAAATAGCAACCCAATTGAATGTACATTTATGGTTACTCCACTTACTCTATGCTGGAATAATGAATCAAACAAAGGGCACACCCAGAATTTTCTGGGAAAGAAGACATTTTGTAACTTAGACTACAGTGAATTTCACTTAACTGCAGGGTACTACATTTTTTAATTCTTCCTTATTGAATGAAGGTTTTGGCAGATTGTTACTTGTGCTTTCACCAAATCTTATGAAAATATTACAGTTCTTTCATAAGACCTAAACTTGTATATTTACTTGTCCTTTTGCTTGATAACATGGAGAAGATAACACCATGAAAGAGTGAAGGCTACCGAGTTTGATGAGGTGATCTCTACAAAATAATCAATGAACTGTATGGGACCCTCAACATCACCACCAGTGTCGTCCTTGTCAACAAGTTTATTGCCCAATGAGTGAAGACTGCTGTCTACCATCAGAGACATCAGTAATGGAAGAAACTTGTGAATCAGCTCACCACCCTAAAATGCATCAAAAGATAAAAGAATAGTAAGTCGTAAAATAAAGCCCATGCTAGCTGTCCTTCCATTACACTGAAGTTACTACATGTATGTAATTGTAATAGTCTGTTCAGGAAAACACTAGGTATGAGTATCATAAGTAGTAAAAACAGATAACTCAAACATACCAATGCTACTTCAGTAAAATGTTGATTACTTATCATCTCCCAAGCACTGACACCAAGGTTTAACACTCGCAAGAGGAAACTCACATCTGGACAGGACTGAAATATTTAATGCAAATCATTGTTAGTGGCAGAATATGGCAGCATATTTCAAATTCATAATGCTACCACTAGATATTGGTGTCCTCTTCAGTGTTAAAAAGATCATCAAGTGAAACATGGTCAGCAGGTGTTCTTTTCAGACACGTGAAATAAAATTGAAGAAAGGGGAGCAGTTTGGCTCAAGAAATGCTTTTCTTACTATGTTTTTTTTATAGCCGGAGTGTAGAAGAATGTCTCCAAAATTACCATTTCTGTTACAGCTGTTGGGCTAAGTTTGAAATAGTTTCTCATTTATTTTCTTTTAAACCAATACAAGTCATGCTTCAAGCTTTCATCTGGTCTTCACCGATACCTTTCCATGAAAATAATTTTTTGGTGTGAAAATTAATATTCTTATATTTTTTTTGCTCATTCAGTCGCAAAAACAGCAATTTCAACTGTCCATATTGAAATAGTGATGTATTTAACAATTCTATTAGTTGGGTACTTGTAATCAGAAAAATTTTAATTCACTAGAGTTCAATAAACATCCTTAGAATTTTCTAATAATTGTACTATTTTTCATTGCTTTCAAAAATTAATTACAATAATTGTTAGCCCTTTGGAATCAAAGGGATTAAGGTGCATATATTCTAACACATGATTATAATTTAAATACACTGTATTACAGGGAAACTCACCTTTGGCAAGGACTCTGTGTTGACAAGTCTTAGAAGGAGTTTGATAACACTTTTGGACACCGTGTTGATGGCAAATGGGTCACACAAAATCATTGCAATATCTCTGTAAAGACAACACACCATTGAGCTTCCTCCAAATAACTTTATATGAAAATTATATCAATAATATTAGCTGTTCTGGACATTAATATTTGAATTAACTAATTTTTTCATAAGTTTTGTCCCCCTCTAACTCAGACACACAGTTACTCTTTCAATGACTTTTCAACTCATGGCAGTACTTCAGCTACCAGCCAACTGAATAATTCAGATCTGCACTGCTTTAAATATTATAGTTCTGCACACAATGTTGTGGCTTAAATTTGTTTTTGTTTGGAAAGTTAAATGCCATTTTGATTTTTATGGTCTTTGACAGGTATATCATGTAAATGTAAGACAAAGGAAACTAAAACTAAAATTTGCCTGAAACTTTTCAAACAAAACACAAATTTAGGCCGCAACCTATACATTAATTAATATTTTAGGTATATGTAGCAGAAATCTATAAGCTTGCAAAGGCAGTGATGCAAATCTGTTTTTCAATTTAAAGAAATTAAACCCTCACCCAAGAACCTGTTCTTCGCTATGCTTGGCATGATCCAGAAATCCTTGCAATTCTTTTGTCCTTTTTCCTTCAATCACTTTTTCCCGTATACAAGCATCCAAACACCAGGTAAATTTATGGCATGGATCGATGTCCTTGATGTCTTTAATTTCAAGATCATGTACTGCCATTAGCAGCTCTGACCTAAGAGTGCAGTAATGAACTTCTTTAGTTCTTAGGAACAGTGTTCTGAGGAACTGCAACACAAGATTGTACAGTTCCAGAGACTTTCCAATCATCTTGGCTAAGCTCTGTACAACTGCATTTTGCCGCCTTGTTTTGGATGGCACTGAGAAGAATGTGTGTGAATTTAAAGGTTCGGTGGAGAAAAGAACACTGTATTTTGCTTCTACATATTGGTTCAAAAGTGGGCCAACAGCATCCCCAAACAACGCATGGTGCTTGACCCATATCTGCCTTTTAACTTCAATTGAACAATCTTCGTACAGCTTAGGGTCATTTGCAAGTTGTTCAAGGCATTCCTCAGGAACTTTTGCAAGGTATTTCATGACTTCCATAACAACAGGCCTAAGATGAGCCACGTGGATAAAAGGAAAGCACTGGTCAAGCAGACTGTGAAGTTTTTCCACCTCCAAATGCTTTACTTGTTCCAGCAATTTTTCTCGCAAGTTTTCCATCACATAACTGTTGAATTGCAATCTTTGAACGTCATGAAGGTCCAGGAAGGGCAAAGCAGGCTGCAGAGAAGGCAGCATAATACTATTTTCCTGCTGAAAGTTTTCTATGAAGTTGACAACTTCGAAGTCCTGAGCGGTGTTGAGTCCGCGTAAAATAAACTCCGTTCCAGGAAGTCCTGCCTGATCAAAACCGGCCATGATGATCAAAAGAGTTTTATCTTAACAAAGCCGTAATAAAATAATTAGCTCCTGCTAAATTACCTACATAAATTAAGTGTTTTTCTCGGACAGTTTTTTCGCCATTTTGGCGGACATCGGCCGAAGCCGAATGCGCATGATCTTTGTTCTTATCGCAACGAATGCAGGGACTTTTATAGCAGCCATCTTTCGTTTCTTCCCACAACTCTTTGCTGCCCACAGAGCAAATCAAGATGGCGGACGGAACGGGCTTGGAAGAGAAAGTCAAGAAGTACGAAGAATTTTTAAATGACAAATTAAGAAAAGATCTAGAAACTGTGATGAAAACACAAGAAGAGGTAAACTCCAAAATTGCCGAATATTTACAGTTAAAAAGCGTCATAGAGAACATTAAAAACTACGATGGAGGCACTGGGAAAGGCCTGAAGACGCAAGTAGATCTCGGCTGTAACTTTTATTGTCAGGCGCAAATAACAGATCCATCGAAGATATTAGTCTCAGTTGGTTATGGATTCTTTGTTGAGTTTACGTTGGATGAAGCGCTGACATTTATCAAGAAAAAGTGCAATCAACTGACGACATACAGTTCAAAGTTAGGGAATGATTCCGCTAAAATCAAAGCTCACATCAAACTTGTCCTGGAAGGACTAAGAGAGTTGCAAGACATTGGTGCAAAGAAAGAAGAACCGAGGCCTGTTTGGTGAGGCAAAATTAATTATCTTCACCTCGAGAAAGCCTCGAAAGACAATATTTGGAGTTGCTCTACAGATGATAGGGTTTTCACATACGCATAACCTATCAGGGCTCAGGTGAATTCACATACAGACCATGTGATCTTCCTCTGCAGCATATTGTAGTGTCAGTAGTTGCCTTAGGCTCGATTTCCGCCGCTTTCTCGAGTCCGGTCTACGTTCCTCCCCGAGAAGAGACGGCTGGACGCGTGAGCGGCAAAGCATGTCTGTGACGTAACTTCATAATGTTTTCTTGCGGCGCTTCAGGTGGCCGGAAATGTCATCTGATGATAATCATAGCCAGGCACACATGACGCCTACGGCTCGTAAAATTTGTGGCGTTTTTTCACATTATTGTTGCGGAAGGGCTTTACATGCTGTGTTCTACAGAAGAGTTTTTTTTTGTTTTTTTTTGTTTTTGTTTTTTTTTAAAGTAGAGCAGAGCTGTTTGACTATACTGTAGCAACTGTCATGTCAAAGGTCACACATATGTTGGTGTAAATGGTGTTGACACCATGTTTATGTTTTGCTTGTTCGGTTTGCTTTGGCTCATTTAAAAATTTAATTTTGTCTGGCTTCGCCAGAGACTGGTGTTGCTTCTCTTCAAGAAGACTAAGGTACACATCAATTTGACTGGGTGTTTTGTTTCTTGAAATCGATGTTTGCGTTTATTCCTCCCTTTGTTTTCTTTGTTCGTTATCTCATATTCTGGTACCACATGATTCAAATATAGATTCTAACGTGTAGGTCTGTTGACTATTTTTCGTGTTATATATGCTACTATGGTTTAGATCAGGCAAGATTTCATCAGTTGACGGTATTTGGTTAAATATCCCACTAATGCGATTGCACTTCATATCGAACAACTCCTTTGCTACTGTGAGAAAGCTAATTTATGCAGCCTGCTCGATTCAGGCAGGCAGATTTCTTATTGGTTGAAATTAACAATGCCAAGTCCACGAGTCCAGCCGTGAGTTCGGGGGAGGAGTGCGGGCTCTTTTCCCAAACAGCGGCTGGTAATCGAGCCTATAGTTGCCTCTTATTGGGGATTAAGCTGTCAGTTATTTAATGCACTTGTATGTGCAGGGTTCTTTTTTTTTTCATTACTTGGAAGCAGTACACTTTAGTGGATGCTACATGTACAAACCAGAAATAAGAATCTTAAAGAGGTTAGAACTGAATATGGGAATTTGCTTGTTTTGGATGAAAGTTTGATGCATCAAAGTGCTCATGTAAGTCAGGAAAAAGTCTCAGGTCTTTTTAGTCAATGTGCATGGGAATTTTGTGTATGATTTTCTATTTTCATGGGGAGTTTGTTTTCTTTTAGAGATGGTCTTTGTTGACTAGGAAAGTAAACCACTCTGAGAAACTGGTAGAATCATAACTACTTCCCATTCAGATTGACTCTTTTGAGATCCATGTAACAAAGTTTGAAGTAAATGGAACCCCTGAAACTTTTGTGTTTGGTATCAAAATTTGGTCATTGCTATGTACAATTTCCTACTTTCATGCCATTCCTTGACATGTAGCAAAATACAGGGATTGCACCCTATTAAAGCAGGAAAAATCTTTGCTAAGTCTTTTATATCTTAACCACTTAATTATCTTTGAATAGCACCTTGTCGGTTAATGTTGATTAGTGAACGCACTAGTTTAATAACTGTCCAATCTGCACCTTCCAAATCACAGACTAGTAGCAGCTTAGAAGCCTGTTCTCACGTGTGGGATGGCAGAACTAAGTCTGCATCTCCTAAATCAGAGACTAGGAGCATCTCCGAAGCATCCACTCAGTTGTCAGATGACAGAACCAAATCTGCCTCTCCTAAATGACAGTCTAGGAGCAGCTTGGAAGCGTCCCCTCGATCAAGTGCCAGAATGAGAAACTAAATCTGTATCTCCTAAATCACAGTCTTACTCTAGGAGCAACGCGGAAGCGTCTTCTCACGTGTCGGATGGCAGAACCCAATCTCCATCTCCTAAATCACAGACGTTTTCTTTGTGTCGTGTCTGCCGTATTTGTGGTATTCACGCTAAATTCACGAGGTTATGATAACACTTTCCTTGAATTTAAACGAGCTACTAATATTTCTCGCACTGACACTTTGCACACTAACCGTCACTATTCCAACCGCTTACCTTTTGTTGTTACATATAACCCAGCACTTCCTCACATTTCTTATATCCTACGCAAACATTTTAACAGATTGCTTTCCTCCCAGCACTTCCTCACATTTCCAATATCCTGCGCAAACATTTTAACAGATTACTTTCCTCCCGCTGTTGCATGGAGGTTTTTAAACACCCACCTATCGTCACCTACAGACGTACTTCTAACCTTTTCGCCATTTTAGCTACCCACTATCACGGCTCCTAACAACCCTAATCTCAATTCCAAGCAGGCCTATGCCCACCTGGTCATTGGACGGGTTGTAAGTCCTCACCATGGGACATTTGATGGCAAAGGGTTGCTCGGGGGTTGGGCATTTGATAGGCTCGATTACCAGCCGCTGCTCGGGAAAGGAGAAATGTATATCGGATAAATCGAGCCTAGGCATTTGAAAATTCGGTGAAATACAGAATTATCAATCGGTAAGTTTTAACCACAAAAGCCCGCTTTATTAAACATCAAAAGGATTAACCCTACGTTAAACATAGGCACGCAAGGCATGCAAGAGTTATTTTTTTGGTGAATTCTCGGAGATAGCAGCATTCATGGAACTGTTTACAGTGATGATTGGGTTAATTTGACAAGTTTTTCGGTTGCGATGTACACAAGAAAGAAACTGGGAATTTATGCTGTACATACGATGTTACATGGGTAATGGTAGATAACTAAATAGTAAGCCATAAAATGTTTGACTGAACAAACTACAGCAATCTGACACGTCTCCAGATTAATATAGATACCATCTTATTTTCTAACAGGCAATTTGATTCGGTCTTTGATACAACCCACACTCTGATTTGTGTGACACGCGCACATGCATAACTCACTCACCGATCACATAGCCCTTCCAACCCCCAAGAACAATTTTTGCTCAAAAATACTCAAGTTAAGAGAACTTTTCGCATTTTATACAAGTCGTAAGTTTACCCTTTTTATACGACACAACACAACAACACTACTTCGCCGAAAATTGAAAGAAAGAGAAAAAAAACCTCCTTGACACGTTGAAAGTCTGATTTAATTAAATTGCACTTTAACTTGGTGCCACGCAGTCTTCAAAGAACATTTGGACAGTTTTCATAATTCTACCTTTAAAAGAATGTCATAAAATGCTCATCAAATAAAAATATTTAACTGCTACTGCAGAGACGTAAAAACCGTCCAGAAATGAAAGCTTCTTTTTCATTTAATTTCCTGGGAACAATAGCCGATAACTTGTCAGCTCTAATTGAATTTACTCCCATATAAAAAACAAAAGTGTTAAGTTAAGACAGCAAACATCTCGTGGGAACAAGTGGTGACGATTCGTCAGCTCTAATTGAATTTACTCCCTTGTGAAAAACAAGAGTGTCAAATTACCCTTTGTTACTAAAAAATAAAAATATCTCGTTATATTTGCGTGCAACAAGAACAAAACAATCGTTACCTGCACTTGGTATTGTAAACATTAGAACTGTTTCAAATCTAAATAGTCTCATCTCCTCTAAAACATGTACTAAGAACTAGAAGCGAGTATTGGTGACCTCTAATTGAATTTACTCATTGCGAAAAACAAAAGTATCAAGTTACCTTTGTAACTAAAAATAAAAATATCTCGTTCCATTTGCATACTACTAGCTCATGAACTGTTTTAAAACTCAAGGCTCAAAAACAAGACGACAGGAGCGAGGTTGAGCGAGTCGAGCGACTCCTGAAAACATGATTACGAGGCTGACCAAGGGCGTAAAAATAATGGGGGTGGAGTCCTTTTTAGTGCAGAGTGCACTACTGGGATCGTTTGGAGGTTGACGTCGCTAAAGCACTATGGCATTAAGGCAGTTGGCCATAAGGTGTAAACTTTAATGTTTGTTTAATTAATTAATTTCAATTAATTAATTTCAATTAATTAATTAGGCTTGCAGCAAGAGGGGGGTAGGGTGGGGTAGGTACTTGTGAGCACTACGTAAAATGGGTGGTGCATGTACCTACCTCACTTCTTTGATCACTTCAAAAAGCTATATATTTGTTTCAGAAAGCCCCTTGCTCTCCTTGTGGTACTTTTCTTTTTAGAATAAAACCAATCATGACTGGACGCACCGGGCTTCTACTGTAAGTACCGCAAAAAAAATGGTAGGAAATTTTCCCAGCATTCCTTACATACTCTCACTAGGGTTCTTCGTCTTGCGGCCAGTGAAGGCGTCAGAATCTGTTTCAGTGACATGTCGATGATATTAAATAAAAAATAAACCAGAAAGGGCTGATGGAATATGAGACAACTTTAAAATGAAGTCACTATATTTAATACTAGTGCTTTAAAAGTAAATGGTGCGTTCGAGTCATTCCTGATGCTTTCAAATGATGGCGGACTCCACCGACGCCAATAATCTGGAACAAAACAAGGCCATTATACATCGGATCACGCCTAAACACACGTGAAGAAAGACTTGGGCAGGAAAAAAAAGTGAGCGGACAAAAGCGGGGAGTGCCTATAAATCAAGTAATCCCGCAACGATGAACGAATTACACATCATGAACCTTCCTCTCCTTCTCCCCCTGAACCAAGTTCAGATCTACGAACTGAACTTAAAGATACCAAAGTGCCTACGAATGGATGTTGAGCGCGGCGAGTAGACGTAAATGTCTTGTTTACCTAATGAAAGGCATCACAATAAACTCTGAGCTTGCATCGAGATACTTGTCCGGACGTAAAGGAGCGTTTGATTAATCAATCTAAAACAGATCTTAAGGAATAGAAACCCAGATGATCTGGAATACTTGTCTGAGTATGTCGTTGGCAGTGGGAGCCACGTGCAGTATTATCATGCTCGGTAATTGAAGTTATTGTGTAGAAAATATCGCACAATTACACAGCCGAAGGCAAAAAAAAAAAAAAAAAAAAAAAGCGCGAGGAGAAACTTAGTACATGGAGCTAAGATAGATTGTCAGTGCTTTAGGTGACCATGTACGGCTACCAGTGGCTTGGCCAATCGCTTGGCCAATGGCTCGTACACGCAACGAATCGTAAAAGTCCGTAAGTAACGACCTCCGAAAGAAGTGAGCCCAACCCCCATCCTCTGAGAATAGAGGAACTAAGGTTCAAAAGTATAATTATTTTTCCAATCAATAACCTGAATAACGTACGATAAACTGATGACGATTCAACTAGGGAAGGTATAGCTTATTTCAGGAGGCGTCATGAAGCGCCCTGGTAAAACAAATCCCGCAAGATTTTCATCAAGTAACAAGAAGGTACTAACTGGACGTTTTCTTCAAATTGAAATTACTAAAATTGACAACTTTGCATCACTTTTAATAGGAACGCATAAAAAGAACATTTAATGGTATTGAAATTAAAAAGTCGACCAGAGCAGTTAAATATTTATAAAGCAGACTAACGTAGCAGTGTATCATGAACAGTAAAAATAGTTTAAGGTATCTTACATCGTGGTCTACATGTAAAGTGCCCACCCATGTGCCAGCAACATAAATTTGAACTGGAACGAAGAATTTCTAAATGATTTATAAGAACGCAGTGTTTTTAAAAATTACACCCACAGCCTTAGAGGGATCAGCCCCGTTCTCATAGAATTAAAAAAAAAACATCCAAACCAATGCTTACCTAACCTTTCAAAGATGCTACTTTTAGCTCTCACCTAAATCTACACACGTGTATTTCACTTGTGGAAGTCTATTGATTTGGACAGTGTTTGGGTTGGAGATTCTCGCCCATATCAACTCTCTTTTCTCTCGTAAGTTCTCGCGCGTTTAGAGATGCGCCAATCTCGCGGTTTAGGTGCGGGGATCTTAACCAACGCTTACTTAACTTTTTAAAGATGCTACTTTTAGCCCTCCTCCAAATCGACACACGTGTATTTCACTTGTGGAAGTCTGTCGCTTTGGACAATACTTGGGTTAAGGATTCTCGCCCATTTAGATCTTTTTTTTCACTCGCGTGTTTTCGCGCGTTTAGCGATGCAGCACACTCGCGTTTTTTTGTGTGGGGATCCCAACTATGCTTACGGGGCTCTTTGTAAATGCTACTTTTGGCCCTCCCCCAAATCTACAGAAGTGTATTTCACTTGTGGAAGTCTATCGATTTGGACAGTACTTGGGTTAGCTTCTCTTTTCCATGTCAATTTTCTTTTCTCTCGCGTGTTCTCGCACGTTAAGCGAGGCGGCGCACTCGCGTTTTAGATGTGGGGATCCTAAACTTTGCTTACCTCGCTTTTTAAAGATGCTAGTTTTAGCCCTCTTCCAAATCTCCAGTGTGTATTTCACTTGTGGAAGTCTATCGATTTGAACAGTGCTTGGTTGGATATTTTTAACGATGTCAATTTACTTTTCTCTTGTCTTTTCTCGCGCGTTTAGCTATGCGGCACACTCGAACTTTTGGTGTCGGGAGCTTAAACTAGGCTCACTGGGCTTTTTAAAGATGCTAGTTTTGGCCCTCTCTTAAATTTACACGTGTATTTTTTTTACTTGTGGGAGTCTTTCGATTTAGACAGTGCCTGGGAAAGAGATTCCCGCCCATATCAAATTTCCTTTTTCTCGTGAGTTCTCGCGCGTTTATAGATGCGCCACACTCGCGTTTTTGGTATGGGGATCCTAAAGTATGCCTGCGGGGCTCTTTAAAAATGCTAGATTTGGCCCTCCCCCAAATCTGCACACGTGTATTTCACTTGTGGAAGTCTGTCGCTTTAAACAATACTTGGGATGGAGATTCTCGCCCATTTATATTTTCACCTATCGCGTGTTTTCGCGCGTTTAGAGATGCGCCACACTCGCGATTTTTGTGTCGTCATCTCAAACTATGCTTACTGGACTTTTTAAAGATGCTACATTTAGCCCTTTCTCAAATCTACACACGTGTATTTTACTTGTGGAAGTCAGTCGCTTTAAAAAATGCCTGGGTTATAGATTCTCGTTCATTTATACCTTTTTTTCACTCGCATGTATTCATTTAGCGATGCGGCACACTCGCGTTTTTTTGTGTGGGGATCCCAAACTATGCTTACGGGGCTCTTTAAAAATGCTAGTTTTGGCCCTCCACCAAATCTACACAAAGGTATTTAACTTGTAAAAGTCTATCGATTTGGACAGTGTTTGGGTTGGAGATTCTCGCCCATATCAACTTTATTTTCTCTCGTAAGTTCTCGGGCGTTTAGAGATGCGCCAAACAAGCGTTTTAGGTGCAGGAATCCCAACCAATGCTTACATAACTCTTTAAAGATGCTACTTTTAGCCCTTCCCCAAATCTACACACGACTGTTTCACTTGTGGAAGTCTATCGATTTGGACAGTGCTTGAGTGGGAGATTCTCGCTCATATCAACTTTCTTCTCTCTCGTAAGTTCTCGCGCGTTTAGAGATGCGCCACACTCGCGTTATAGGTACGGGGATCTCAACCAATGCTTACCTTACTTTTTAGAGCTGCTAGTTTTAGTCCTCCCCCAAATCTAAACACACGTATTTCACTCGGGGAAGTCTATCGATTTGGACAGTGCTTGGGTGAGAAATTCTCGCCCATATCAACTTTCTTTTCTCTAGTAAGTTCTTGCGCGTATAGAGATGCGCCACACTGGCGGTTTTGGTGTCGGGATTTCAAACTATGCTTACTGGACTTTTTAAAGATGCTAAATTTGGCTCTTTCTCAAATCTAGACACGTGTATTTTATTTGTGGTAGACTGTCGCTTTGGACTATGCTTGGGTTGAAGATTCTTGCCCATATATATATTTTTCCTCTTGCGTGTTTTCGCACGTTTAGAGATGCGCCACACTCGCGATGTCGGTGTAGGCATCTCAAACTATGCTTACTGGACTTTTTGAAAATGCTAGATTTGGCCCTTTCTTAAATCTACACACATGTATTTCACTTGTGGAAGTCTATCGATTTACACAGTGTTTGGGTTGGAGATTCTCGCGCAAATTAACTTTCTTTTCTCTCGTAAGTTCTCGCGCGTTTAGAGGTGTGCCACACTCGTGTTTTAGGTGCGGGAATCCCAACCAATGCTTACCTAACTTTTTAAAAATGCTACTTTTAGCCCTCCCCCAAATCTACACACCTGTATTTCACTTGTGGAAGTCTATCGATTTGGACAGTGCTTGGGTGAAAGATTCTCGCCCATATCAATTTTCTTTTCTCTTGTTAGTTCTCGCGCGTTTAGAGGTGTGCCGCAGTCGCGGGTTTGGTGTCGGGATCTCAAACTATGCTTACTGGAGTTTTTGAAGATGCTAGATTTGGCCCTTTCTCAAATCTACACACGTGTATTTCAGTTGTGGAAGTCTATCGGTTTGGACAATGCTTAGATTGGAGATTCTGGCCCAAGTCTATCGGTTTGGACAGTGTTAAGGTTGGATATTGTCGCCCATATCAACTTTCTTTTCTCTCGTAAGTTTTCGCGCGTTTAGAGATGCGCCACATTCGCGTTTTAGGTGCGGGGATCCCAACCAATGCTTACCTAACTTTTTAAAGATGCTGCTTTTAGCCCTCCCCGAAATCTACACACGTGTGTTTCACTTGTGGAAGTCTATTGATTTTGACAGTACTTGGGTGAAATATTCTCGCCTATATCAACTTTATGTTCGCTAGTAAATTCTCGTGCGTTTAGAGATGCGCCACACTGGCGGTTTTGGTGTCGGGATCTTAAACTATATCTATTGGACTTTTTAAAGATGCTAGATTTGGCTTTTCCTCAAATCTACACACGTGTATTTCATTTGTGGAAGTCTATCGCTTTGGAGAATGCCTGGGTTAAAGATTTTCACCCATTTATATCCTTTGTTTCACTCGCGTGTTTTCGCGCGTTTAGCAATGCGGCAAACTCGCGTTTCTGGTGTGGGCATCCCAAACTATGCTTACAGGGTTCTTTAAAAATACTAATTTTGGCCCTCCCCCAGATCTACACAAAAGTATTTCACCTGTTGAGGTCTATCGATTTGGACAGTGCTTAGGTTTGTGATTCTCGCCCAAATCAACTTTCTTTTCTCTAGTAAGTTCTCGTGCGTTTAGAGATGCGCCACATTAGCGTTTTAGCGGGTGCGAGGATCCCCACCAATGCTTGCATAACTTTTTAAAGATGCTACTTTTAGCCCTCCCCCAAATCTACACACGTGTATTTCATTTGTGGAAGTCTATCGATTTGGACAGCGCTCAAAGTCGCCGAGATCAAGCTACGCGCAGCGTGATTTTGATTAACTTTGGGTCGATTTCCATGAACTTGGGCGATTTGTCCGAGTCTCAGGGACTCTAAACTAATTCGAGAAGACTTTGCTTTTCAGTGAATTGGACGGAGGAAAAATGTTTGAACGCTTAGTTACGACCAGTCTGGCTGAAACATAACTACTTAGTGACTAGAAAGTCGCCGAGACCGGGCTGTGCGCAGCGTGATTTCAACCAACTTTGGGTCGAATTCCATTATTTTGGGCGATATTTCCGAGGCCCGGGGTCTCTAAATTTATTCGAGAAGACTTTGGTTTTCAGTGAAATGGACAGAGGAAAAATTTTTGAACGCTTGGTTATGAACACTCTGGCCGAAATATAGCCACTTACTGACTAGAAAGTCGCCGAGACCTGGCTACGCGCAGCGTGATTTTGACCAACTTTGGGTCGATTTCCAGAAACTTGGGCGATGTTTCCGACTCCCAGGGACTTAAAACTAATTCAAGAAAACACGCGAGTGAAAAAAAGATATAAATGGGCGAGAATCTTTACCCCAGGCATAGTCCAAAGCGATAGACTTCCACAAGTGAAATACACCTGTGTAGATTTGAGGAAAAGCCAAATCTAGCATCTTTAAAAAGTCCAGTAAACATAGTTTAAGATCCCGACACCAAAACCGCGAGTGTGGCGCATCTCTAAACGCGCGAGAACTTACTAGAAAGAAGGTTGATATAGGCGAGAATCTCTTACCCAAGCACTGTCCAAATCAATAGGCTTCCACAAGTGAAACACACGTGTGTAGATTTGAGAAAGGGCCAAATCTAGCATCTTTAAAATGTCCAGTAAACATAGTTTGAGATCCCGACACCAAAACCGCGAGTGTGGCACAGCTCTAAACGCGCAAGAACTTACTAGAGAAAAGAAAGTTGATATGGGCGAGAATCTCTCACCTAAGCACTGTCCAAATCGATAGGCTTACACAAGTGAAATAAACGTGTGTAGATTTGGAAGAGGGCTAAAAGTAGCATATTTAAAAAGTTAGGCGAGCATTGGTTGGAATTCCCGCGCCTAAAACGCGAGTGTGGCGCATCTCTAAACACGCGAGAACGTATGAGAGAAGAGAAAGTTGATATGGGCGAGAATCTCTTACCCAAGCACTGTCCAAATCGATAGACTTAAACGAGTTAAATAAACGTGTGTAGATTTGGGGGAGGGCTAAAAATTGCATCTCTAAAAAGTTAGGTAAGCATTGGTTGGGATCGCCGCACCTAAAACGCGAGTGTTGCGCATCTGTAAACGCCCGGGAACTTGCGAGAGAAACTGGGAAAGTTGATCTGGGCGAGAATCTCCAACCTAAGCGCTGTCCAAATCGATAGACTTCCACAAGTGAAATACATTTGTGTAGATTTGGGGGAGGGCCAAAACTAGCATTTTAAAAGAGCCCCGTAAGCATAGTTTGGGATCCCTACACAAAAAATTCGAGTGTGCCGCATCGCTAAACGCTCGAAAACACGCGAGTGAAAGAAAGATATAAATTGGCGAGAATCTTTAACCCAGGCATTGTCCAAAGCGACAGGCTTCCACAAGTGAAGTACAAGTGTGTAGATTTGAGAAGGGGCCAAATGCAGCATTTTCAAAAAGTCCAGTGAGCATAGTTTGAGATCACGACACCAAAATCGCGAGTGTGGCGTATCTCTAAACGCGCGAAAACACACGAGAGAAAAAACAAAAGTTTGAGTGTGCCGCATAGCTAAACGTGCGAGAAAAGACAAGGGAAAAGTAAATTGACGTCGTTAAAAATTTCCACCCAAGCACTGTTCAAATCGATAGACTTCCACAAGTGAAATACACATTGGAGATTTGGAAGAGGGCTAAAACTAGCATCTTTAAAAAGCGAGGTAAGCAAAGTTTGGGATCCCCGCATCTAAAAGCAAGTGTGCCGCCTCGCTTAATGCGCGACAACACGCGGGAGAAAAGAAAATTGACATGGGAAAGAATATATAACCCAAGCACTGTCCAAATCGATAGACTTGCACAAATGAAATACACTTGTGTAAATTTGGGGGAGGGCCAAAACTACCATTTTTAAAGAGCCCCGTAGGAATAGTTTGGGATCCCTACACAAAAAACGCGAGTGTGCCGCATCGCTAAACGCGCGAAAACGCGCAAGTGAATAAAAAGATATAAATGGGCGAGAGTCTTTAACCCAAGCATTGTCCAAAGCGACAGACTTCCACAAGTAAAATACACGTGTGGAGATTTGGGGGAGGGCTAAAAGTAGCATTTTAAAGCATTAGTTGGGATCCCCGCACCTAAACCGCGAGATTGGCCCATCTCTAAACGCGCGAGAACTTAAGAGAGAAAAGAAAGTTGACAGGGGCAAAAATCTCTCACCCAAACACTGTCCAAATCGATAGACTTTAACAAGTGAAATACACGTGTGTAGATTTGGGGGAGGGCTAAAAGTAGCATCTTTAAAAAGTTAGATAAAAATTGGTAGGGATTCCTGCGCCTAAAACGCGAGTGTGGCGCATCTCTAAACGCGCGAAAACTTACAAGAGGAAAGAAAGTTGTTATGGGCGAGAATCTCCAACCCAAACACTGTGCAAATCGATAGTTTTCCACAAGTGAAATACACGTGTGTAGATTTGGGGGAGGGCTAAAAGCAGCATCTTTAAAAAGCTAGGTAAGCATTGGTTGGGATCCCTGCACCTATAACACGAGTGTGGCGTATCTCGAAACGCGCGAGAACTTACAAGAGAAAAGAAAGTTGGCATGGGCGAGAATCTCTGACTTTATGAGGGGACACAAATGACTTCTACTGTAAGTATCTCTTCCTGGTGTTTTTTTTCTTTTCTTTTTTCTTTTCTTTTAATTGTATGAGAACAGGGCTGTATTCCTCTAAGGCTGTGGGTGTAATTCGTAAAAACGCTGAGTTCTTATAAATCATTTAGAAATTCTTCGTTCCAGTTCAAATTTATGTTGCTGGCACATGGGTGGGTACTTTATATGTAGATCGTGATGTAACATACCTTAAACTATTTTTACTGTTCATGACACACTGCTTTGTTAGTCTGCTTTATAAACATTTAAATGCTCTGGTCGACTTTTTAATTTCAATATGATTAAAAGTTCTTTTTATGCGTTCCTATTAAAAGTGATGCAAAGTTGTCAATTTTAGTAATTTCAATTTGAAGAAAAGGTCCAGTTAGTACCTTCTTGTTACTTGATGAAAATGTTGCGGGGTATGTTTTACCAGGGCGCTTCATGACGTTTCCTGGAATAAGCTATTGCTGGTTTTCAGTGTCACGCAATTCAAAATAGATCAAAATAAAAAAACAAAAAACGGTCAATAGATAAAGTCCAGAATCTGGGAAATAAAAGAAGGTAAATATGCAAAGGTTCTCGCCAAAAGTCTGGTGACAACAATTTTTCTTATGCGAGATATGCGAAGAAATTTTTTACCCAAATTTAAAGAGATTTGTATGGAGAAGCAGAGGAAGGTTCATAATGTGTAATTCGTTCATTATTGCGGAATTACTTGATTTACAGGCATTCCCCGGTTTTGTCCGCTCCCTTTTTTTTCCTGCCCAAGTCTTTCTTCACGTGTGTTTAGGCGTGATCCGATATATAGTGACCTTGTTTTGTTCCAGATTATTGGCGTCGGTGGAGTCCGCCATCATTTGAATGCATCGGGAATGACTCGAACGCACTTTTTACTTTTAAAGCACTAGTAATATCGTGACTTCATTTTAAAGCTTGTTTCATGTTCCATCGGCCCTTTATGGTGTATTTTTTTTTTTAATATTATCTACATGTCACTGAAACAGATTATGACGCCTTCCCTGGCCGTAAGACGAAGAACCCTAGTGAGAGTATGTAAGGAATGCTAGGAAAATTTCCTACTATTTCTCTGCGGTACTTACAGTAGAAGCCCCGTGCGTCCCAATCTCGTTGCCAGAGTCTTCGTTCCCCTTGACCAGCGGTCGGAAAACAAGAGCTCTGGGAGCAACCATTTTGAAATAACCGAATTCTGGTGATTCTGCCCATCCACTTTCACTGCGCAGTCTGCGTCTGTAGGAATTAGCAAGGAGTGACAGGCCTGCACAACTTCTAACAATGGAAACTTTTGTACCATGTAATATATGACCCCTTTATAGTTTTGCTCTTACGAGTATGTCTTTTAGGGATTTACCTCTTTTATACGATATTAGTGGTGGCTCTTTGAAAATTTGCCGTAGAGAAGGCTGATTTTGTATCAAGTGCCATTTTTCCATTAAAACATTTTTGAGGTTGGGCACTGATGGTTGATATTGTGTTACAAAAGGCAAGAGTTCTTTCCGGCTTTCATGTTTTTGTCTTAGCGCCGATTTCCTTTCTGTGAATTTAATATCTGAAAGGAGTGTTTCGATTAGATTTTTTGGATAACCTCTAGCAAGGAGACGTGATTTGAATTTGTAAATGTTCTCTTCAAATGTTGCTCTTGAAGAGTTAGTTCGTAAGAGTCTTAGAGCTTCGCCCTTCACGAATCCCTTTTTGACACCCGGTGGGTGGCTAGAGGAAAAATGAGTGTATTGAAAGGTTTCAGTTGGCTTAAAATGTGTTTTTATATCCAGGATGGATTGATCTCTAAATCGTTTGCCTTTGTATACAACTGTATCCAGAAATGTAGTTTCAGTATTTGAAATTTCAGCTGTAAATTTGATTGTAGGGTGATGTGAGTTTGCTTGTTCGATGAACTTGTCTATATCAGGTTGGCTGACATCCCACAAAGAAAAAATATCGTCAATATATCGTTTCCAGATTGTGGGTTTTGCGACGCTATTGCTAAGAATCTCTGTTTCGATATTGGCCATAAAAATATTTGCAAAAGCAACGGCCATTTTAGTACCCATGGCGGTACCGTGGATTTGTAGATAATTCTTACCGTTGAATTGGAAAGAATTTTCTTTCAGTATCAGGCTTAGCATTTCTTTGAGATATTGTGTGGGGATAGGAGGGTTATTTCTGTGAAAGTTTTCGTATGCTCTGCATACTGTAGTTATACCCTCTTCTTGTGGTATATTAGTATATAGAGTTGTTACGTCCATTGATACAAGGAATGTTTGTTTATTCACAGTTTATCCTCCGTGTCCATGATCAGAACAGCAAGCAATTTGTGGTTTTAAGCAAGACCGCGGTTTCGAATCTTCACGATTCTCGTCAGTTGCTATTTTCAACTATTTGTAAGTGGAACAGTAGAGTGTTTAACTCAATTCTGATCCACCAAGGGATTTTTTGGCAGTTTGGGTTTATATAGCCACAGCATTTTGAAGTTGGGATCGAAAAACGCGCATTCTGATTGGTCCTTGCCAGTCAATCAGTTTGCTGTATTTTCGATCCTATATGCTCTCAAGCTCTAAGTTGTGTTTTTGTAGAGGTGGTTAAGTGGATTTTTTCATAATATAACATGGCTTTTGAGTACTAGTATCGTTTTGTGTTAAAATACACTATGTTTTGAATGCTTTTGCTCAGTTATGAAGTAAAGCGTTCAGTATATCGTGCGTATTTCTTGATATATTCTTTAAGTTTTGTATTTTAGGCGCCGTATTGTTTCTAAGTCTTCTGGCGGGAAAATTAAAAAATTTTAAACAGATGCAAACAAGAGGTAATTTTTAAAAAATTTTGGCGCATGCGTATTATAAACGCCAGTATTTTTCTAAGTTTTTTGGCGGGAAAATTAAAAAATTTTGACAAGGGTTACCACGAAAGCAAATCTCAACACAATTTTGCAAAAACAATTTTAATCTTGCATACAGCTAAATAAAAATGTTTTCTAAAAGAGTAACCATGAGCTTCTCACACAAATTTGAGCATTTCAAGACAATTTTTGATCATCTTAGTTAAAAAATCGTTTTAGAAACACGAAGAATTAAACGAACGAGATTACGGAAAAACGTTGACGCTATATATACTACAGAACAGTTTCCTTGAATTGTTTCTTTGAAAAGCAACTGCGAACGTAAATTTGAGCTTCAAGACAGTGTTTACTCTTCTTAGCAAAACTTTCGAACACAACGCGAGACGAGAGTGTATGTGAACTGCAAAAAACTTTGAAGCAATACTTAAATAAATTATGACTTTGAAAAATAGCATTTTGGAAAAATGTAAAGCTTATCTCCCCCGTAAATGACTCTGTGAGCTCGAAAATTGTACGTATTCTATTAAAAAAAAAAATTCTCTGAAATTCATTTTTGGTTGCAATATTTTGACAAATACAATTCATTCCTGTAAAATTATGTGGCAGAATAAAGAGAACAACGTGAAAAATATATACGTTCTCGAGTTATCTTTGTCGAGAAAAATAAGCTTTTGGTGAATAAGCACGAAGGCTTGCTACAAAAATAATTTTACCTCGTCGAATTTGGACGCGAATTTCAATTTTGTAAACAAGACAATTAGAATTAGTGAACAGCCCAGTATAAAACACACACGTACATTTGTAATTTGCCTATAGAAATAGTTTCCGGTTGCGATGTTTTGGCAAACAGAGAATCAATCCGCTTAATTAATTACACTAGTAAAATTAAAAAATTGCTTTCGAAAACGCGAGCTCACAGACTCTGTTTACCGAGAGATGAATACGGAAGAATCGCTCCAAAAATGATTTTTCCAAGTCAAATTAGGGCTTGATAATTTTGTAAACAAGACAATTAGAATTGGAAAACAGCCCTGCATTTAAACAAGCGAGTAACTTTCGCCTTGTAGACAGCACCTAATAAATTGAATCTTGTCTTTCAAATTTCCATAATTCTGCCGCTCGAATTTAATCTAAAAGTCTGTCTTACTTCGCTCCCTTGTGTATTATTCCCAGCTCCGATATATTGCATCCAAAGTTTTGCCTTCTTTATTCCTTCCTCCCATGTCTTGCCTCCAATGCCTAGGCATTCGTCCTTTTCTTCTATGCATTGCTTTCACAGAGTGTATTCACTTGAGAAATCCTGCAAAAAAAAAATAAGTAAAAAGAAATCGATTTAATAAACAAGTTCTGTAGTTGTCAACAAACTGGTTCGCTTTATAATTTGATTGCCGATTCATCTAGCACTAAAACATGCGTAAATGTATTAACTTCAACTAATTACCAAATGTTTACCCCTTGCAAATATCAAGTATCCATTATCAAACGCGATTTATTGTCGCTGTTCATATGTTTGCTACAAATAAATATATTTTGATGTCTATGCAAAAATGCATGCTTCACAACTATGAAATTACAAAAGGCGACTTTTTTACTTCTTTGGGTAGGAGTACACGGCCAATATTAGGGAGTTTAAGAAAGCCACGACGACAACGGCAACGGGAACGTCGCTAAACAAAAGGTTTAATGAGCAGAACAATGGCTGTACACTTGCGTTATAATTCTTGCTACATTTCTTCGCCGTGTTCTGCAAAACAACAACGCAAAATGGCCAAATTCTGCGTCGTCTGAAGAACGTGAACCACAACGGCTAATTTTTTAAATTTCTATTTCAAATTTATCGCTGTGTCCCAGATTCAGTTTCGTGATAGTTTTGTCAGTGTTAAACAAAGTAAATGACTATAGAGTATCGCGAGATTCGTAGGTAAAATATAAATTCATTTTTTTAATCGACCTTTTCCCCGGCGTCGCCGTTATAGCTTCCTAAACTCCCTATTATCCGAAAGCCCGGCCCGAAAGATTGTGTTGTTATAATATTTTTAGCAAGAGAAAATTTTTAAAACATTTTTTACTATGATGGACCCTGGCTGCGGTCCCTTGATATTTTCATTATCTATGTTATTCAAATCAAACAAAGTTAAATTAACTGAAGAGTCCTGAATTTCCAGGGTACAACACTTTGATACCACGAAATTGCATTGAAAATGGGCTGCCTAAAAGGTATCAAAGATTTCAGTTTTATGACTACTTATTTAAGTTAAACAAAATGTGAATTGAGCGTATTACCGTACCACTGTTCCTTAATATCAAGTTATGTTCCAACTCGACAGGCAAGCAGACATCTCAGCTCAGTAATTCCGTCCTATCTACAAAATAATCAAGAAAAAATATAACAGACATTATCTAAGAAATAGAAAAAGCGCTATATTACGAAAAACAAACAAACAAACAAGTAAACAACTTAACAAACAAACAGACAGCTTGGACTATTGCCATGTTAGATTACAAAATTTGCCCAAAAAAATCCTTGGAAATCTTGGAAAGCTAAATGTCGAAAGTGATGCAAGAAATCTAAGGCTGCAAAGGTTTTGGAAGAAACTTGACAAAGCATCGTGAAAAGTAACAGCTAAACAAGAAAATAAAACCAAGAAATTTGGTCATAGCAGCCCATGAATGCATGGTTGGCATGGAAACGAAATGTTGATACATCGCAATGTCTCCAGATCAAGTTTAGGACTGAAAAATGGTCAAATTTATTATTTCTTTTTCTGTTTTTGTTTTTGGTCTCCATATGTTCTTCTAAGTTACACCGCATTCAGTGAAATCAACATCGGCATTTCTCCGCCCCCCCCCCCCCCCCCATTTTCCCTCTACACTTAAATTACATTACATCCTGATCAATTTCTAAGTACTGACTACATGATCAATAGATTGTAAAGTAGACAGGTTAAGAGAATAAAGAAAAGCATCAACAAGGGATATCGTCGTGATAAAACTGTGAAATTCTTAGAACTAGCATGAAAGAAATGTATGCTTATTGGTAAGGAGAATTGAAACATCAAGTTTGGGTAAATGAATTAAATAATTACCTGAGTGATGTTGTAATAGTTGGCCTGGATCATTGGGATACCCGTTTAAACCTGATCCTTCTACTTTCCTGGAAGAAAAATGATGAAGCAGAAAATTTAGCATTTATTGAAATTAAATGAATTGAACCAAGAAATTTGGCCAAAATTGACCATTTTGGCTTTTAGTAGAATCGTTTACTGAATAGAATGAGAGCTTAAAGGGCTATTTAAGAATTTTCTCAATGGCGGAAATGTTTACATTGCATTTCCATGGCGGGTATCAAGGTTTTCCCATTTCATTAAATGAAGTCAAGGCACCTAAGGCCTTGATCAGGAATTTGAAAACGGAAGTTTCACTCTGAAAACGCATCATATGTTCTCCGTCCACACTACGCTGGAGGAATTTTAAAACGCAACAATCACCGGTCATTTTGGATTTGTGTTTGAGGAAAACTCGGTCAGAGAAATCACATGATTACCGCGATGTCATCGTTTTCGAAACGCTTCGTTTTCAAAATGTTTTCCGTCCACGCGAAAACGAAAAGCCGGTGTTTTCAAATTCCTCCGGTTTGAAAAGCGTTTTCGAAAAGCTCCGTTTTCGTGACGGATTAGTGTGGACGGTAGGCCTAACCGTAGAAATAAAGTCCTCTCGCCTAGTGTGGACGGGGCCTAACTCGAGACTGCTGAAAATGCTTATCTTACTTGAATTCAGGGGCTAACATTTGAAAGCTAACAGTTGGCAGTACTAAGGGTGTTCTTTGCTCAACATGTCGTCAATTAAAGTCCTTGCAGTGTCTTTTAGAGTGTAAGGAAAATACATGTATAGCCAGTTCCTACAGCGAAAAAAAATTTAGAGTAATACTGAGCCCATTTCCGAGTTGCCTTAATCCTTTCTATCAAAGCGAGGCCTCGTGCTCAACCATTCAAATGAAAATGAGTTTGACTTGCATGAGAATGAAGTCATTTTCATATGAAAGGATGGGCACCAAGACTCGCTTTGGGGAAGAGGCTAAAGGTAATTCGGAAATGCCGTATTGAATGCGTAGTGACTGTTTAACTATGAAATCAAAATGACTGGAAGAATTAGGAAGCTTTATCTATCCACAACGCTACGGTCACTGACCATACCTTGAAATTTTTGCGCGCAATATTTCAAAGAGTAGACGAACTTTGACATTGTTTGGCGCAATGTTTTAGAGATATATTTGCGCGCAATGTTTTGGACAGAAGACGCAAAAATTGTTGAGCACGTTTTACATGATGGAAAAAATAAAAATTGTTGCGCGCATATTTTAGAGTGGACACACTTTGACATTGTCTGGCGCAAAGTTTTAGAAATTATTGAGCGCAATGTTTTGGATAGTAGACACAAGTTGAAATTGCTGAGCGCAATATTGGACATTGAGGACAACGTGAAAATTGTTGCGCGGATATATTAGAGAGAAGACACAGGTTAACATAGGCACGTAAGGCGTGCAAGAGTTATTTTTTTGTGAACTATAAGTCTCGGAGATAGGAGCATTCATGGAACTGTTTACAGTAATGATTTGGTTGATTTGACAAGTATTTTTGGTTGCAATGTGCAGCAAGAAAGAAACTGGGAATTTATGATGTACATACGATGTTACATCAGTAATGGTATGATAACTAAATAGTAAGCCATAAAATGTTTGACTGAACAAACTACAGTAATCTGACACGTCTCCAGATTAATGTAGATACCATCTTATTTTCTAACAGGCAATTTGATTCGTTCTTTGATACAACCCACACTGTGATTGGTGTGACACGCGCACATGCATAACTCCCTTATTCACCGATCACATAGCCCTTCCCCGGGGGGAAGGGGTACTCCCTTATATGGGCTATATAGGAACGTGCGGCCCCAAAGGGTATCGTTTTTCAGCCGTTTTGGTCATAAATAGGGTATCGATTTTAGCCGATTTTGGCCATTTTGGTCATAAATAGGGTATGGTTTTTGCACCTAGGCTTGCTATGGGTATGCTTTAAGAACTCAAGATGCCACTTTTTCATCATTACGGAAAAGAAAATCATCAAAAGCCCTTCACAAATCTATATGTTTACGGTAATTTAACATTGGTTTGAACTAGGGAGCTAATTATAACGCAGGTCTGAAATAGGGTTTTGATTTAAGGGTCAGGTCGTAAATAGGGTTTCCAATTTTGGGTCAGGTCATAAATAGGGTAAGGAATATCGCAGATTTTAGTCATAAATAGGGTAAGGGTTTTGGGAAGCGAGCCGCACACCCCTACCCAATTTTTCTGGGAGTACTCCCTCGGGAGCCCTTCCAGCTCCCAAGAGGAATTTTTGCTCAAAAATACTCAAGTTAAGAGAAATTTTCGCATTTTATACGAGTCGTAAGTTTACCCTTTTTACACAACACAACGCAACAACACTACTTCATCGAAAATAGAAAGAAAGAGAAAAAAAGAAAACTCTCTGACACGTTGAAAGTCTGATTTAATTAAATTGCGCTTCAACTTGGTGCCACACAGTCTTCAAAGAATATTTGAACAGTTTTCATACTTTTTACCTTTAAAAATATTGGACTGAAAAGAATGTCATAAAATGCCCATCAAATAAAAATATTAAACTGCTACTGCAGAGACGTAAAAACCGTCCAGAAATGAAAGCTTCTCTTTTGTTTAATATCCTGGGAACAATAGCCGATAACTTGTCAGCTCTAATTGAATTTATTCCCATACAAAAACAACAGTGTTAAGTTGCCATTTGTAACTAATGACAGCAAACATCTCGTGGGAACAAGTGGTGACGAATCGGCAGCTCTAATTGAATTTATTCCCTTGTGAAAAACAAGAGTGTCAAATTACCCTTTGTAACTAAAAAATAAAAATATCTCGTTATATTTGCATGCAACAAGAACAAAACAATCATTACCTGCACTTGCTATGGTAAACGTAAGAACTGTTTTAAATCTAAATAGTCTCGTCTCCTCTAAAACATGTACTAAGAACTAGAAGCGACGATTCGTGACCTCTAATTGAATTTACTCCTTGTGAAAAACAAAAGTATCAAGTTACCTTTGTAACTAAAAATAAAAATATCTCGTTGTATTTGCATACTGCTTACTCATGAATTCTTTAAAAACTCAAGGCTCATCTCGTTCATAACTAGCCACCATTACACTGAACATTATGCACTCTAAAACAACTCAATGTATGTATGTAACTGTCACACTCCGCTCTAAACCGAACTAAAAATCACAAACCGGCAAAATACACATTGGTCTTTATTTTTCAATTACCAAAGTCCTTGTGTTTAATACAATAAAACGCTAAAGACTTCACAGTATACCTCATTTAAGTTATCCTGAACAAAAATAAATTCCTTTTTCTTCAACTACAATTCGTGTTGGTTATTAATGTGAACAAGCGAAAACCCTGATAACATTGAAGAGAAAAGATTTAGTTTCATTACTGAAACTTTTCTTCTCATTCCAGTAGTAAACAAGACTCATTAAAATTGTAAAATCGTCACAGAATAATATCTTTTTGTTCTGTTGACCAAATTAATCGTAGTCTCTTCGCTTTTCACATTGAAACTTATCAATGGATGCTGAAATTAACGACACGCCCGGAATACTCATTACGAACTCTGCAGCAATACTTAGGTTTCAATATACAACACGCAAACGATTTGAACCTGGTCACAACTTCTTCATATTCCCAGTAGTGCATTCCATCCCCCTAAAATACAATTGATCCTATCATAGAAACCACTTCAACTTGTTTTTCATTTACATCTTAAACCTAGCAATAGGGCGGCTAAGACTCAATTCAAAAACTTATCTAGTGGGAAAAGCTCACCCTTCATCGCATTCTCGTAGTTATATGCCAAACAGTATGTTTCTTTGATTGATTATCCAGTTGCAAATGATTACTGATCAAACCCGCCCACATAATCCTCAGCCTAACCCACAGAAAATGTCGAAGTAAGCCCACTATATGAATACTTCCTCCTCTTTTATAGAAGCCGGAGAATAAATATGGCCGTTCTGAACTGTATCAGGATCAAATCTTCTCACAAACCATTTACCTTTACAACAAGAAATTTGATTGGCTGTATATAGTAGATCCAATCTGATTGGTGTGATATTAATACATCTCTCACTCACTCACTCACTCACTCACTCACTCACTCACTCACTCACTCACTCACTCACTCACTCACTCACTCACTCACTCACTCATCCATTGACCCGTCCATACCATATCCCGACGCGCCGACTAAGAGGTTTTTTTTTTTTTAAATAACTCAAAAACGTAGATGTAAATTCTTTTTCTGAGATTTAACCCATTGCAAGTAGCTCGTGCCCCACCACCGTCCCCCAAATTCATGTTGGTCTTTCATGTGCGAGAGAATTGAGGCGAGAAGCAAGTATGGTGTGGGTCGATGGACAAGACAAAAGGGCCTCGAAGGTTTCATAATAACCTTGGAAGTTAAGTTGTGGATATTTTTAAAATAAAAACAGATCGTATTTTTGTTTGAAGGGATAAGCCTTCTTTCAATACGTTTTCTCTGCAAACATCGTCTTTGCGAGTTAGTCTTTTTCTTTGCGCAAACCGGTGTGCAGTACTTCTGAAAATGTTTGAATCAGTTTCAATGGGCTTTATACAATGACATACCATAAAGCTGAGTTCATGAATAACAGTCGGCTATTTATCCAATATTAGAAGATGCTTTCAGTTTTTCACGTTGCATTAGCACTCACGAGTACACAGCAAAATCGCTATAAAAGATAATTTTGACGCTATCCCACGGATAGGGCATTTGCAGTTTTCTCAGTTTTCTCCGCCAAGCATGGGGATTTTGTGTGCGCCAGCTTCCCCACGATGGGGTATTTGCCACCTTCTGAAAACAAAATGTCAAATGGCCGTCAAATGCCCGGGGAAGAGGGGAGGGCATGAGCGGAATTGGAATTGACAGAGCCATTACCACCTGGTTCCTTCCGCTATGCTTTTTTCTCCACAAGCAAAACCCGTCACATCACTTCACACATATAAAAGACATAAAAGCTACATAACCTGTAACACCAACAATTTAATCTACATGATACAGTGTAAACGCTGCCATTTACAATACATAGGTGAAACTAAGCGACGTCCCAAAGACAGATTCAACCCGCCGCTGTTGCCGAACATCCCTTTCTCATCCTATAAACCACTGCTACACTGAAATGCAGTTAATCCTGCTTGAACTGATCAAAAACATGCGAAACCCCCCGGGGGCGAAACGTGAACTCAGATGTGCACATAGCCAACGCCTATGGTGACGTATGGTCAGCGGGGCTGCTGATATTTCAACGAAATCATTTTTCCGTTCTTCACGTGGTGATCATGCAATTCCCTTCGTTCACCCAGTGAGCAAGAAAATTTGGAGAGTTATTTAGCATTACAGAACAAGTACTCCCTTTACAAGCACTTTATTAATTTTAGTACTCTGGACTTTACCCGATTGAGCACGTGCTCATCACGTACTTTCATTATTTCCCATGAACCTCCCCAGAGTATAAATAAACAAAGCAGATGAAAATCTATATAAGAAGTCACGTCGTTGACGTGACAAAAAGAAAATGCTTTATCATCATCGGTGTGTTGAGGAGAGTGAAGCATTGCCATGAAAACTGTTTCTACAAATACCCATGTTGCTGATCGTGATGTTGAACGCAAGAATTGGAGTACAAAATCGATCAGCAGGTCTTGAAGAATCAACATGATTCGAATCGGTTATTGTCTTTTGTCTGGGCGTATTTCCAAAGCCAGTCGAGGAGTTTCGAGGATTTTCGCCGCATCTTTGCAACCACATCGACATGTACACGAAGAAAGCAAGGTGAAAATCCCGGATTTTTCGCAAGAATTCAAGGGACTCGATAACTCGTTTCCCTGCCTGTCAGAACAAGCTCCACGGTGAGTTGGGACGGTTTTCTTTCATTTCTTCAGATGTAAACATTGATGCGGCCTGATTGTTTAACCAAGAAGAGCTTGCATTTAAAATAGCAAGTAGTGGGGTTTAAAACTTTGCTTTGTACGGTACCTTGTTTTAACATATAGTTACTTCTAGTTTCCTCTAACATGCCTCCTTATGTGCGTAGATTCTTTAATTTAACTTACATGTTGTCAAGGTGTGAACAATAACCAGTGTGCATTGTGCACGCATGCAACACATGTAATACATCTTGGAAAATTTATAGCAAAGAGGGAATGTTTTGCAGTCTGTAAAGATTGCAAATCAAATTAAAGTCTTGTTTGCAGGGTCTTGTATGAGTCTTGAGCACGAAAGCTCTTTATGACAAATGTTGATAATTATTCAATTAATTTAAGATTAAAAATTATTTAATTTACCTGAGGTACAGAATTAGGCCCTGATTACATGAGCCAGCCTGGCCCGGTTAGCCAGGCTGGTGTCAGTTTGCTGGGATCTCGGCACGTTTGTTACATGCAACAAAAATCAACTTCGTGATTACATGACAACCGGACCAGCCCAGTTAGCGGAGATCACAGTATCATGGTGCCGGGATCGCGGTTAACCGGGCTGAGATTTTTCCACGTAATCATGTTTGCCGGGTCAGCCCGGCTCATTAAGCCAGCGAGAGTACAAAATCAAGCTCGCTTTGGTTTCCTGCGGTTCATCGCATCAGCCATCAACCAGGCTGGCTTGCCTCATGTAATATTGGGCTGAAAGTCATCTCGGTGCACCGAAGCAGCCCTGCTAACCAGGCCAGCCTGGCTAACTGGGCCAGCCCGGCTCATGTAATCAGGCCCTAAGATTAAAAGAACATGTACTTAATTCTCGTTGGTAATTAAGACCAGTTGAGACTTACTGTTTTGACCAACATATTGGTTTTTTTCACTTGGTTCCGTTGACCAGTTATATAGCTATCATATTTACTAGGTCAGACTTTTCCCTGTGTTATGTATCACTCAATTCCTGTAGTGCCCATCACGTCCTGGGTCAGCCCCTGGGCATTAGCATTCTTTCTTTAAAAAAATAGCAAATTTCCCATGGTGGGGACAAACAAGTGGGTCAAATACCCCAGGGTGAGAGTTAAAAATAAAACAAGGCAAAAGTGTATTGACTATATAAAAGCACACTTTGGTGCTTCCAATCGAACTGCTAGACATGCCCAAATTGCAAAATTGCTCTTTGTCTTGTTAGTTTCATTAGGTCAGTGAATGTTTCCTCTAATAAAGTTGGTATTGTGTAGTAGTTGTTGTCATGAAAAACATGTTTAAGGAATCTGTTTTGAACAGATAATCTGTCTGTATATTTAAGAACCAGTTACACTCGCCCTGTGAAAGTCTTGATAGTTGTGGCTTCAATCATGACCAGTTTGAAGGATAATTTGTCCAGTAACCTGGTATAGTAACATCACTTTTCTCTACACTTGTTTATCTTTCGTTGTTGCTGGAGCTTGCTTAATTTGATATTGTTGGTGGACTGACTTAGGACTGATAATTTAAAAACAATATTAGGATTATTGCTTACTAATTAAGATTTACTTAGAGTGTCGACCTTGTATCTAAATTTAATATATGCTTTAATTTTCATATCATCAGATCCAGTGTTTTTGGTCTGGAGCCAATATATTCTAAAGTAAACTCGGGCTTCAAGACATTTTTACATGATCAACCATTTCACTTCAAGTATAATGATGGTGTAATACCTGAGCTAGAGGTGGCATATGAAACATGGGGCGAGTTGAATGAAGCAAAAGATAATGTTGTTCTCTTATGTACTGGTCTGTCTGCCTCATCACATGCCAAGAGTCATGTGGTAAGACTTATTAATATTATGATAATGGAATCACCTCAATAGGAAATTGTTGTAAAATAATATCCAATATAAAATATTCAATAGCAGTCTATAACTGTGGTGGATCCATAGATGTTACTTGTAAATCTGGTCAATTTGAAATTTACTGTGCTAAGGATGTGAGCACCTACATTTATTATTTCACACAAAGTATTTAGATTTGTTGACAATTGTTGGAACATTTGAGAGGGTGGTACATAAGGGGTTATAGGTTCCGAACGAGATGCAAACATAGGTAACAAAAAACCTGATGCTTTTCTACCCATTAGGAATGGATTTAAGAAACTGTTTTAAAGAATTAAAATTAAAATAAGGAAGAGGTTTCAAAGTAAAATAAAACCTTCATTTCCAGTGGCATTTAAATATGTCGTGTTAACTCCAAAATTTCTCAAAATGTCCTTGTTTAGTCTCACGTTAATATAAACTTTGATCTTAAACTGGAAAATTGGTTTATGGGTTACTGAAGGTAAACTTGGTTTATATTCCTGAGCATCTACCCCTAGACCAGTCTATTAAATATTTATATACATTTAGTAGAACCAGACATTAACAGGTGCTGGGGGAGTATGCATAATATGGAGGAGTTAGAGTTTTATAACTTTACAGTTATTCATAGTTACTATGAATTCTAGTTTCTCTGGGTCGGAGTTACTTTACCTGTAATATTTTGAACATGTTGATAAGGAGAGCCTCGTTGACTGTCATGAAACTCATATAATAAATAATTTTGTTACCAATGTTTGAAATAGGAGAACCCTGCACCGGGTTGGTGGGAAAGCTTTGTGGGTCCTGGTTGTGCTTTGGACAGTGATAAGTTCTTCATCATTTGCTGTAACAATGTAGGAGGATGTTATGGTTCAAGGTTTGTTTGAACTTAGTATAATGGTTCTGATTTCTCAGTGAAGTAATATTTTTATTTACTTTGCTGGAGCTCAGCAAGACTGCATCACTGCCATGTGTGGTTAATGTCTCAGTCCACAATTATTGTGGACTCAAGCATTAATCACACATGGCATGCTGAGGGCTATACCTGAGGACTTTTCAGCAAATTGTAAGTTAATAATGCTGGGTGATATTTCCTAGCATTAATATTAGGTATGTGGTTCAGTCATTATAATTATTCAGGGAGTGCATTGCTTCCAGGGGTTGGGCTATTTAGCTGTAGAATAGACTTTGCATGCATTGCAGACCTATGACACTGGGAATGAGAATTGCACCCTCATTCCCAGGGTTCTCTCTCTACCTCGAGAAAGTGCCCTGGTTGTGGCTGGTCACGTGTCTATGCATTCCAACCAAAGCGCACAGAGGGTGGGTCCTCAACTTAATTTTGTCAACACTGTCTATGGGGGTGAAAGTTGCGCTGCCTTACAGACGTTACATATATTTTGAAAGTAAGCCAGTTATTTGTCAGAGATCCTGCTTGACTGTTGCTTTGTTTCCATCTGAACTTCTATGAGTATGAGATGTTGATTGAGAGGGAAGTTTGCTTATTTTTCACTACTTTTTTAAATAACCATCAACAGCCTGCTTCGGATTAGTTTAATCAGTTTTTCACAGCACAAGAATTAAATAACCGTCAAATTTTCGATGGAATGCATTCAATCAGAAGCATATCACCTAGATCTAGGTGATATGCTTCTGATTCAATTTAATGAGAAGCTATTCTCTTGACCGAAAATTGGACTTGCCGCTAAACAGTTGTGAAACGAAAGCCGTTATATTTTGTGAACACGCGGCCGATGTGGTTGCTGTCCAGTTCTTCATAAAATTTTTCACTGCAAGAGAATCAAATGACCATCAAACTTTCAATTGGATGAATTCAATCAAATTCAGAGTTAGTCTCTTGGCCAAACACTGGATGTATCAAACTCTAAACGAATGCATCAATGCCGCCATTGTGATTTTGCCGATTGCAAAATAAAAGCTTAATCTAAATCAAGCTTTAATATTCAGTGCACAGACATTGTTGATGTCAAGTTCTTTGTAACATTTCTTTGCCGCAAGAGAATGGCATTACCGTCAAACTGTCGATGAGAGTAATTCAATCAAATTCAAAATTACCTTTGCAGACGAACATACAACGTAAATATCTTCGTTGTGATTTTGCGGAATAAAAAATAAAATTAAATTCACTGCATGGTCCATTTGTTGTGGTGGTCGTCATTTCCAAGTTCTTTGCCAAATGTTTTCACTGCCACAAATTCCAAAGACCGTCCAACTATCGACGGGGAAAATTCAGCTAAATGCAGAGCTAACCTTTTAGCCGAACATTGAACGCATTGAATTCCTATATCGAATGTGTCAATGCCTTCACTGTGATTTTTGCCGATCCACAACAGGAGGGTTACAAATTCCACTCCCTACTGGGCTCAGATTAGGCAAGCTCAGTGCTGAGACAAACTTTAACTTTCCAGCCCCTCTCTTCAATCACATCTCTGGAATCTGCTAAAATCTAGATGGCACGTGACCAGCCACAACCAGGGTACTTTCTCGAGGTAGAGAGAGTACCCTGGAAATGAGGTTGTGAAAATTGCTGATGCCCTTCCAATCAATTTGGTTTAATTTCTGTTAATTACATTTGGAAGTAATTCATCTACTGAGTATCCTTCAGTCTTGTAAGTCTTTGGATCTGAGTGCCTTGGAGTAACCGAGGCAATGATATTATTATAAAAGTGCGTGGTTTGTGAGTTGCAGCATTTGTGGTGGTGTTAAGAAATCTTTAATTATGACACTTCAGGGCTCAACATCTATTCAGCTCCACCACTGTTCATTAGGCTGGTACATATAATATACAATTTACTAGCCTGACCCTTTTATTGCCTAAACTACACAGGTTTTGAATATTTTTACCTCACTCCCTCAATTAAGGGTTACTCCAATTAGTACATGTGTGAAACATGACAAACTGAAAGTCAGAGAAAAAAAACTAATACTGTATAGCACTTTATTTTACCAGCAATGCCAAATTTTCTGTTCAATGTTACAACTACTGATTCTGTACACAAACTTCTGTCATTACTGTTTTTTGTACAAAGAATAATTAATTAAGTTAGTCAAGTTAATGCTCCACTAGCCCATGCACAGGTTAATAAATGTAATATTTTACTAGTCCTGGCTGCTGTTTTGCCAGCCTCAGGCTACTGGCTCAGTGCAGATCGCTGTTAAATCTTGCACATTCCATTATATTTTGTGACTCTAACATAATTGTTGAGTTCCTTACGACCTGACTAAACTTGATTAGTTTTCTTTCTAATAAGTTACATAAAATCAATCCCATGTAACATAATTTCTATGAAACAGTTATAAGTTTATTTTTGGTTTTTAAATTGCAGTGGGCCTTCCTCAATAAATCCAGTGACAAATAAGGTAATAAAAATGAAATAAATTCAGCACTCGATTTTAGATCTTTAACTTTGTCACAATAATCTTGATTTTCTTGACAATAATTTTTATTGCTTTTATCTTTGGTCAATTTAGCCTTATGCTACAACCTTCCCTATTGTCAGTGTTGATGATATGGTGCGTTCCTTCTTTCTTACCTTGGATTCATTAGGTATTGAAAAGGTATGAGGCAGGTCTGTGGTTAATTTGAAAGGACTGTTGTTAGATCAAGTTTAACAAGTACTTTATTAACTTGCATAAATGTATCTAGTCAAAATATAGAGCAGTTTTCAAATGACTGTTGAAAGTAATCCAGGATTGCTCTCAATGGGATTATGTTTTTAGGCTCTGTGATTGGTTTCAAAATTCCTGGATCACCAACTTGACCAATCGAATGCAAAATTAAACCATATTTACAACTTGGTCACATATGATTTTTAAAATGTGCTTGCACATGCTTGAAGTTGTCATTGCTTCATAGCATTGTTTACATTTGCTGTGATTGGCCACTGTGGTGCTTTGTGTTTAGTCCTACGACAATTTCAATTGAAAACTTGAAGTAAAAGAACATTTCATGTAGTAAAAGTGCAATGAAATGTAATATGTCTTCTTTTTTTTTTTTTAAACAAAGTGGAATATTTCATTTGGCACATCAACCCCAAAAATGTTAATTTTAAAGAAGGGTTACATGTATATCATATTCGTTAGGGTCTCAAAGGGGCTAAAATGGTGTCATAGATGTTAACAAATTTGAAGCCATTGTCACTATTCAAAGAGGGCTTTGGTGACATCTCAATTGCCTCCGTTATGTGATGTTTGAACTTGTTGTTTCTGTGTAATAACTTTTGTTTTGCTGGAATCCACTGAATGCACCGCGAGCTGGCAATGTTCATGAACAGCTGACGAACTCTTCGAAAGATGTTCCTGTACTCTAGGTTTTCATAAACAAGATGGATCATCTGTCAGTTGAAAACTGTTCTACGTACACACTTATTGCTTTCTTTCTTATTGAACTCTTAAGGTTCATGCAGTTGTTGGAGCATCTTTGGGAGGTATGTCTTCCCTGATTGCTGCTGCTTTATATCCAGATCGAGTGGGAAGGTAAGGATTGGACTGACTTTCTGGTGTCTGCTTAACAATATGTCATTGTGAAGGATCATTTGTCATTAGATAGTAGAAAGATTTGTCATTCCAAGTTATCCACTTATAACACAAAATAATCTGGCTCTTATTTGTGGTTTCTTACATGAAGAGATGGATAAAATCAACATGGTGCTTGATAAGCAAAATATTGCTGTAGCTCTTTGCACACATTGCAGACCCATGATGCTAGATAATGGTCTTGTTCTCCGTGTGTATTGCAAACCTTTGAAGTTTGTATTTCTAGCTCTCTGCACAAACTGCATGCTAGATTACTGTAATATGTCACAGTTGAGTGCTAAGGGTCTTGTAAGCAGTAGCTTGTCGTGGAGATTGCTAACATATCTGCGTATTTTGTATGGACCTGTAAAATGAAAATATTGCTTTTTGTTTCAGGGTGGTCACAATCTCGGCTTGTGCTCAATCACATCCAGCATCAATAGCCCTTCGCTACGTGCAGCGCAGGGTACTCATGAGTGATCCTAACTGGAACAAAGGTTTTTATTATGATGGAGCTTATCCAAGGCTTGGAATGAAACACGCCAGGTCAGTTGTTTTATTCCTTACTACTGTGCATATGCTAAACTATAGATTGTTACATAACAAGCTTACAACTCTTGTTTTGTAATCAGGGAAGTAGCCACCATTACATACCGTAGTGGCCCAGAGTGGGAGCAGAGATTTGGGCGTAAACGCATTGAGGATCAAGTCTCGCCAAACTTTTGTCCTGAGTTTGAGATTGAGAGCTACTTGGATTATCAGGTGATTGGAAGATGAACTTTCAGTAAACAACTAAATTCTTCCTAGTATTTAATATGCTATATAGCTAATTACTCCAGATCTTATCTTTACAGTAAAGATGTTAGGCTCATGTTGATATCAATGCTGGTATCACATGGTAGTGATGAAATACAGTGCCTTACCTTCCTCCATCATCATACTGAATATTGAATGGTGCACTTTCTTTAGCAGCCACTACATGTACTTACCCCCCCCCCCCTCCCTTTCATAATTCAACTCATTCTGATCGACAGACGTACAATAACCACCATTTTTTTTGGAGGGGGGGGGAAGAAGGGAGGAAGGGGGGGAATAGCTAAGTAACTTACAGAGAAGGTCAAAAAAGTGCACACTGACCCAGTAACTGTGTGATTTAACTGCTATCTTAAAATATTTTTCTTATTTTTTCGTTAACAGGGTGACAGCTTTTGTGTCAAGTATGATCCTAACTCACTACTATACATATCAAAGGTGATTTAAATGTTTTGTTGGAATCACTAATTTCCACCCTCTGAATCCTCTGTTTCTGTGGTTATCAATCAGTTTGAATAACTGTTAAATAACACTTCTATACTGTGCTCCAGGCAATGGATCTGTTCGACTTGGGGGAAGGCTTCAGCTCTCTCTTGGAAGGAGTGGCTCGAATACAGTGCCCCACCCTTGTAAGTATTGCAATGCGCACGCGTATTGCAACAAGTATTACAAGGATCCTGGAACCGACCATTTTAAACATACTTCAGAGAAGCATCTCTGTGATTTCATTATCACAATTTAACTATGACGTCGTAAAGAACTAAGCCGTCTGTTTTCTAACCAGATATTTCTTTTGTCTTTGTATGAAAAGTGGCGATGATTTTAACTTCTTTTGTGGCTTTTAATTTGCAGGTTTTAGGAGTTCAATCTGATGTGTTGTTTCCTGTCACACAGCAAAGAGAGCTGGAGAGTCTTCTGAAAGAAGCTCGTACGTGTTAAATCCGTAGAGAGTTATCAATGTCCAATTTCTCCTTACAGTACTAATACCCAGTGAAGGAAAAGGGGTATGAGAATAAGCAAAATGGTCAGCTACCAACATGACCTTTGTCCAATACAGTCGAACCTCCCGTAAGCGACCTCCCAAAATGTCAAGCCTTGGTGGTCGATTACAGGAGGTGGTCGCTTACGAGAGCTTAGACCATATTAAAACAAAATTTTACTCATTAGAATGTGGTAAATGCTAGACTTACCTTTGCGCAAATGTCGATGCAATGTTTTATTCATTTGAAAAATACAGTTATTTCCAGAAAAAAATCCTGTTCTTCCCATTGAGAAATTTCCTCTCCATTATCTGTGAAGTGGTCGCTTACGGGAGGTTAAAAACAAAAGAAAATTTCAAACATTTAGCTTTAAAAGTGATCGCAGTCGCTTACGAGATGTGGTCGCTTACAAGAGGGTTCAAATATAGTGATTTGACGGGGAAACTGTTGGTATTTTGTAAAACTGGTCGCTGAGGAGAGGTGGTGGCTTACGAGAGGTCTTCGCTACCGGAGTTTCGACTGTATTTCCTATAGGGCGATCATCTTTATTTCTTGTAATTTTTTCTTCCAGAAAACCATGATGTGACATATTATGAACTACCTTCCATATATGGTCATGATACATTCCTACTTGATGTTGTAGCTGTTGGGGCAGCAGTGAAGGTAGGTCACGTGGTAATAGAAGCCATCGAGGAATTTTGGAAGAGGAGTTTTCTTTGAAAAAAATGCGCGATCTGTTTTTTTTTTTACAATAACCGTCTAATTTCTCGCGCGCTGATTGGCTCATTTATATCATCAATAAGAGGACAGACGCATAAAAAACTGACGTCAATTTGTTAAGTGGCCAACATTTCTCATTATGCGCGTTTCTTTAGGGCCACATCGAAACAGATCTGAAGATTCACGGGAAACGCAAGCCGCCTCTTCTTAACAAAAGCAGCAAGACACCAGTTTGACGTCATCAGTGACATCATCAATCTTCCAGCTTATCACCCTTGCACGTGTAGCTTTCATCAAGGATCAACCAACGTTTTCATTGTTACCATGCATTCATTATTTCTGCTAGTGATGTAGCTGCTTACTTTCACCTTCCAACACTCACTGCATTTGAACGCATATTCTCCTGATTTTCTCTCGTAAAGGCTAACACTCAAAACATTCGCTTTCTTTATCAGTAAAACGATAGTCAAATTAGGCAACTGTTTAATTCAGTCTAGATCGTATAGTAGTTCATTCAGTACAGGGCGAGTGATACAGTAACAGTTTGTGATGTAGAACTGTGTATACTGTGCACAATTTGATCCGTTTGATGGTTGATACCTTGATTTAGTGGAGAATTAAGCGGAAGCTAAAAGCGTTTATATTTTCTAGCCAATCTGAAAAATGGACTTGTGGGGATCATAGAAACGCCTTGATCAATTTAAATGTTTTGAAGCTTTGAGGAAGAAAATCGTGTTCTATAGATAGGTGGAATATGGGGATTAATAGCGACATTAATATATAATGAGATGGCCGAAAATGTTTCGTTCTCATTTGGACGAGGTGTGTTTTTTAACGCAGAGTAAGGTTTTTCTTTTTGTGTAGTTCAAAAACAGGAAGAAAAATTGACCCGGGACCATAGTATTTTCTTCGTATTTGAGCTCGGGAAACGAATCTCGTAGTCAAACAACAAAGTGCACTGTGTAGATACAACAATCGATGAATAAAATGCGAGATTGAGGTTAATGTTTGAATAAATGGTAAAGATTGTTTTGCGTCCATTTGCTTCTTTATACATCTCCTTGGACTGAAGACCTGGGAAAAATCGCCAATTTTGCAGCCACAAATTAAAGAAAGAGCTCTATTTGGGTTGATATTGGGATTCCTGGACATTTGTGTATGAAGGGCCAGGAATTCGGTGAGGTGAGGCCACGCCTGTGGAAATGCCAGATAAAAAAGTCAATGAATAGAATTTGACTCGTATTTGACTGATTTGTGTTGTATTTTTAATAATTTATGTCGGAGTAGTTCTTGAAGAAAACACACGCAGGACACTTGCATCATTCAAATCAAAGTGTATAAAGCAGAAAAAAATAATAAGGAAAAGAAAAAAAATCCATAAAACGGGGGGACAGTTCTTGGAAATCGATCCTAAGAACCGTAAATCCTCGAATTAGCGCCCGGGGCGCTTAATTCAAATTTAAGAGAAGATGCGGGGCGCTTATTCGAGGGGGGCGCTTAATCGAGGGAAGGGGGGGGGGGGGGGTTGGCGCTCATTTAATTTTTCCCAAATGGTGGCCTGACATGATTTTTTTTAATACATCATCTGCGCGTGAACAACAACATAAGCTGTTTACTGACAAAAAGCTGATCCTAAAATTTAAATCGCGGCAGCCGTATTATTTAACGGCCAGACTGCTCATAACCAAGCGTTCAATTATTTTTCCCCTGTCGATTTCACTGAAAACCATGGGCTTCTCGAGTTAGTTCAGAGTCCCTGGGACTTGGAAATATCGTCCAAGCTCTTCGAAATCGATCCTGAGTAGGTCAAAATCAAGGTGCGCGTAGCCCGGTCTCTACGACTTTCCAGTCACTATAAGTGAGTATAACAGGGGCTATATTTCGGTCAGACTGCTCATGACAAAGCGTTCAATTATTTTTCCCCCCGTAGATTTCACTGAAAAACAGGGTCTTCTCGAGTTAGTTTAGATTCCCTTGGAATCGGAAATATCGTCCAAGTTCTTGGAAATCATGCGGAACTCCAATTTTATATCTTGATATCCGCACAAACTAACAAGCTTCTACGTAAACAGTTATTAAACCAGAAAATTTACACCACTTCAAACTGGTGGTCATATTAGACAATCATGGCCGTTGTTTCGACTCCATCCTCTTTTCAACCCATGAAAAGATGGGATTCTAATATCGAGAGATGAAGTTCCAGGCGATAGTAGACTGCCTTGACGTAAAGACAAAGACTAGCAAGGCACTAGGAAAAACGCTGGTAGACCTTAAATGTTGGACTTCGTCTCAAGAGGAGGGCCATATCAGACTAACGCTGTCGATGCTTGACATCATTGTGTTTTTCACCGGTCGAAGAGATGGGATTCTACCATCGAGAGATGAAGTCAGTTTACGTTACAATTTTATTTCTTGATGTCAACACAAAAACTACCAAGCTACTACAGAAAAAGTTATTAGACCAGAAAATTTCCATCCGACTGATAAACCATAGCTGATTGACCAATCAGAGCGCGCGCATTCATTTGATTATTATATAAAACATATTTCCCAATAATAGTTAATTATTAACCCTTCTGTAAATCAGTGTAACACAGTGTACGATCAAAGACTGCCCGTAGCACAATGCCCAGTCAGTCAATGCATCAATCTGGAATAATCTACTTAGCTTTAAAGCGAAATCGCTGAACAATGTTAAAGGTGTCTGAGCTGAGCTTTCAGAAGTAAAAAGCCCTTGAAGTGTCCGCTTATTGCAGGTTTTGTGCAACAAAATGGCTTAAATTGGTGTCGGTGTCCGCTTAACAGAGATGTCCGCTGAATGCTTGTCTATTAAATTTTCTTACGACTTTACAGTAAATGTTAGAAGCAAATTTTGGGACTCAAGCTGATGTGTTCTTAATGGAGGGTGTCCGCTTAATATGGGGCCCGATTAATACAGGTTTCACTGTATCTCGCTGTGTCACTGCATGCAGCTACCGCTATTATTTGCACGTACGTCATTCCCTTCCTCACTTGCATAGTGCATATTGGGACAATCTCTGTCGGTTGTAAAATTTTCAGTTACTGACCTCACTTTTAGTGACATCATGTAAATGAAGAACACTGGCTCGACTTTTCCACTTTTACGGTTCCGGGAAAGCTGGACTCCGATTTCACCCCTGACGGCAGTGCGTGACTATTAAGGCTTAGGCCGATAGATCCCAATAGTGTCAGGACGTGTCAGCACTTTTGAGCAAACATCTATTGTCTTGAACCAACTTCAACTGATCCATCCAGCAATATGGCGGCATTGAGAGCGCTGGTGTTCCTTGCAGTTCTTTCATGTTGCTCGGCCGCAAACTTTGTCATGTTTCCTATGTTTGGAAGAAGCCATTACATGTTCGTGGCTCGGCTTGGTCAAGAACTGGCCGAGAGGGGTCATCAGGTATGCAAATTAATAGGCATGAAATTGTTAATTCTACCAGCACATCACTTACAATAAAATCTTGATTTTTCGAACCACCAAGCGTAACGATAATTGGCTAGAGATATCGGGTGCTAAATTGCAATGCAATGCAAATCTAAAGGAAACCACGGAGCTATCAGGAGGTTCATGATGATGCCAATGGTTCGAGAAACCGGAATTTTGCCGTAATCGTTTTGAATAACGAACTGCAATCCCTAAAGCAGTAGAGAGACGGAAAAAAAGTATCTCATCGTTTCCATTTAGAAATATTTTTCCAGTAAACAAGGTAAAAACAAATACGGTAAAAATGAATTAGTGGATGGGCTGACCTTCATTCAGTGGGTGAACATTTTGTTTTACAGACCTTTGTTAATTTGCAGAATCTCGCCTTATTGAAAGACGTACAGAGTGGTTGAAATCAGCGGAGAAACACTACTTATTGCTCTTAAAATAGTAGAAAATAGATTACAATCGAACTTGTCCCTTTTCAGTCGTTAGAGCACTGTCAATTGGTATCTCAGTGGAAAGCCCATGTTGGTTAATACCACTATTGTGCTCGCCAGTCTGAGCGTGACTCAGCAAGACTACCCACGTTCGGAAGTTCGGGTTAACTACACACACATACACATTATGACTTTAGTCAGGATTCCAGTCTTGATTGATAGTTCATCAAGACCACTGGCACTCACGAGCTTCTAAACAGCAAGCAGTTTGACAGCCTAATATATACCGTCTGTGTCCATGATATAAGGCTTCAGAGTATTTGAGACAGATCACTGGCTATAATTAAGTCAGATAAGTAACCGGGACTAACCAAATCTGGTTTGTAACACACTGTTTGTTTTGCTTGTTTTATTGATTATCCTTTAATCACGTGGAATTTCATCTCTAGTTCTTTATCGTACACGCAACCTTTAGGTCTGTAGTCTCTGTAAGCTCATCTTCAGGGAGAAAAAATGAGGGGACCCTCATTTTCTCTTGGTCTAATAACATAAATCTCTTCGGCCGACCTGGGTAACACCTTAGTAAGCTCTTAGTATAATGGAAAATCAGTACGAAACAGATTTTGTAATGGAATGCGAGATAGGGTTTTGAAAGGCGAAGAGTGCTTTGTTTGGAGCGGCTCGCTGGGTACGCTGCCCGTTAAGCCTGGGGTGATAACCTGAAGGCGGACAAAGGCGGTACTCGTTTGGTCGCGCCATTACACTTTGTCCTCTTCAGACTTCTCAAAAGAAAAATGTTTGTCTTGTGTTATTGTTTGTTTCGTGGTCCTATTGTGTAATGGATTATTGCGAATTCAAAATCATTAGCATTTATCCAGCGTTCTTTTTCCGCAAATCTGATCGGTTCTAAGGTTGTTGTGTACATGTTGGGTCCACGATCGCGGGCGTTGTTCTCGAAAGGAAAAATTATTATTAATGAGTATCAACGAATTTAATGATGGTGGATAACCCTGCCATGGACTAACATCCCATCAACAGGTGAGCGGGGTGAGAAGGGGAGGGGGGGAGTGGAAATACTCCTAGTCGCTTCACCCTACAGAAACCGGGATAAGCTCCGGCTGTGTGGGTCATTTGGCTCGACGCAGACTTATTGCGACTTACAGTCTGGAAAGAAAATAAATGGAAAAATGTCAATGGTACCCCGATGTCTTTAAGGTGCCTACAGATAAAGGTGCTTTACAGGAGAAAGATGCTTTACACACAAGAGGACATCGCCTTCCGACAAACGTTTGTTCATGCGACATGTCCCGTGAAGTGCAATGAGTTGAACAAAATGTCTGGAAAATTTGTGTTGCACTAATTTAAAAATATCAGAGTGTATTACACGAGCAACATCCTTGGAATACGTTCTCTTTTTCTCTCTTTCTATTGCAAGTAACAGCTTGTATTTTCCCGCAGAGTTTTTCAAACTTTTTTTTTTTTCGAAGAAGACTATAGCTTAATTTTAGGTTTCTTCATGCACCAGTATTTAACTTTTTGAAGCACATCGTGAATTCTCATTTTTAATTTGTTCTACCAACGCCAGGAAATGTTTTTATGTTGGTACAGGTGAAGATATTTGTGGGAACAACCCAGAGTTACGCCGCAAATGATTCAAACGTCCGAGTTTACAAAGATGACCAGCTAGCAGCCGCAATGATGAGAGCCGGTCGACCCACTTCGCATTTCTTCAAGACGACGTCCGACCTAGAACAGTTACGATTTCTGTTCATGTACCAGACTCTTTACTGTGACGACTTACTTGGCCACACAGAAGTCATGGAAGAAATTGAACACGCGGATCTTGTTGTTGGCGAGATGTTGTATCTGTGTTCCGCATTAGTTGCAGATAAATTTGACCTTCCACATGTAATCATAAGTGCATCGACTCTCTCTACACCCACGGGGCTTCCGTTCGGTATACCGTCTCCTCCTTCCTATGTGCCACAGTGGGGTGCTTCTCTTACACCTGAGTTGAGATTTGTGGACAGAGTAAAGAATGTGATAAAATGGATGTTATCGTATGGGTGTTACCTTTACGATTTATGTCCGATGTTCAACGGACTCAAGGTAAAACATGGCATCACACCCAGCAAGAACATACATGAGACTCTTGGCAGAGTTGATTTAATACTCGGTCAGATGGATTTTGTGTTAGAAGATCCAAGACCTCTACTTCCTAGTAAGTATCTTGGTTGCAAATCAACGAGCAAAAGTAGGCGAGAAGTCACGATTGTTTTTTTTTTTCTTAACTTTTAACTAGATGACAAAGTAGCGCGAGACTTTTAAGACAATCGTTTAACACAGGAACGAAAAACTAAAGCAAATGTGTATTGCTTGCGACACTCAATGAAACAGCGCTTTGATTATTTCTATTTTTTTAAAATTGTCATTATATTTAAATTCTAACTTCAAGACACTCGAGTTGTGGGTCCATTCCTGCCCAGTCCTGCCAAGCCTTTACCAAAAGAGGTGGATGAGTTCATGCAAGAAGCTGGTGACGGAGGAGTGATCTTAGTTTCTTTTGGTACGGTACTGGAAGAAGTCGATGAAGATTTACTGCAACTGATGGCTAAAGCATTCTCTAAACTGCCACAGAAGATTTTATGGAAACTCAAGGGTATGTCGACAAAAACAGGTTGACCGAAGATGATAATTGAAAATGGTTTACTTTATGATTTATGGAAATCAGTTGGGATTAAGCATTCTTTCTTTTTAAGGTTAATAGACACTTTCACAGCTTTTCTGTGTCACTCAATTTCCTAATTAGTACAAGAATTATTTCGAATAAGAGGAAGTTTATCGCGTTCAATTCGTTGATTAGTTCATGACACAAATCGACACAAAATAGACACAAATCGACCAATCGGAACCCAATGTAATCCACATTTTAACTTACCCGCGTTTACCCTTAACAGGCACATCCAAAGTCTCAATTAGCGACAACGTGAAATTGTTGTCATGGTTACCGCAGAATGACATTCTTGGCCATCCCAAGACGCGTCTATTCATAGGACATGCTGGACTCAACGGGATTTTTGAATCGACCTACCACGGGGTGCCAATGATCTGTTCGCCTTTCTTTGGAGATCAGTTTGTTAACGCCCAGATCGCAAAGCGGGCTGGGTTTTCTGAGACAGTGGACTTAGAGGCCACGTCAGCAGAAGATTTTGTTAGTTTGATTAACAAGGTGTTAATCCAAACCAGGTGAGGATTACGTAACTATATAGGCTTCCCAACTTTCCCGCGTAGAACGTCCTCCAGTAACGATCTTCCCACACCACTTCTCTTTCCTAATGTAAGAACATAAGCTCATGTTTAGATTTAGCTTTCAGAGAACTATATATTAATGCCGTGTAGTTATAATGAGAAGCTATACTTTCAACAGTAGTTTATGTAGTTTTTTTGTCTTTTTATTTGTAAAATGAAAAATAAAACAAAAAATATTGATGAGGAGCTTTCGGTACTGCAGTGCCTTAAAAATAAATGAAATTAACAAAGTAATCTCTTTTCTTCCAGTTATCGCGAGTCCGCGGGGCGGATCTCGAAATCCGTTCAGCGGCTGCCGCGTCCGCCCATCAAAGAAGCCGCTGACTGGGTGGAGTACACGCAGGCTCAAGGTGGTTTGCAGTATCTCAGACCACGGGGCCTGGATCTACCGTTTTATCAGCTCTATCTGCTTGATATTTTGTTCTTGGCATTTTTAGTCTTAGTTGTTGCGGTATTCGTTATCAGATTCTTGTTGAAATCTGTAATAAGTTGTTTGTCGAGATCCTCAGAAAAGGAGAAAGCAAACTGAAAAGACGAAATACCTTTTTAATCTTTAGGTGGTGCTTATTAGTCTTAGAACCGCTCTGGAGCTAGGGGGAGTAAATCTCTGATTTTTTTTTTTTTGCCCTGAGAAAGGCAGTCAATCTACGGGCACATGGTATAACATCGCATGCGATGTTGCCGGGAGCCTCAGAGACAGGGATTCGGTTTGTTTGTTTGTTTGTTTGTTTGTTTGTTTTTTTTTAATTAAAAAATCAGTACTTTAAAGTTGGTTTCACGAACCGTATGATTTCGCTTGTACTAACGTTTAGGTCTAACGGGCATTTATTTCGATTCTTCTTGCTTCATTTACTAATAGACCAATCTCGATATATTCAAATTCAGCCTAACACAATAGACATCAGCACGAGGCTCTGGGGAATAAACCCCACAAACTCTGTAGTTGTTCCCAGGAGCCTCGTACTGAGGTCTATTGTTTTAGGCTGAATTTTAATATATCAAAATTTGTCTATTGTTTAATTACATTTACTAAGCAGAATACTTTTTGTTTAACTGTGATTTCCATTGAATAAAATGAACTGTCATACTATTATTACCGGTTTCCTTACTTGCAACAATTTTCGGACGATTTTAATTTCGGGCAAAAAAAGGCCGAAAATGGAACCGTCCGAAAATTTTAAGCGTCCGAAATAATAACAGTAGATACGAACGCTTGATAGACTTTGTTTCAGTGACTTTCTCCAGTTGGGCAATTTGCAAAATAAATTTGTGCACGGCAAAACCTGCTGAAAAAAATTCGTGAAAGGGGAGCCATAGGAAAAAATTGAGCGAGTGCTTTATGCTGTAAAGGTTATGTGTTTGATTTTAAAAAAATCCTTGCCCAAGTTATTGCCCACCCAAAAACTCCTAAAGGTGAAAAACCTACAGGTGAGAAAAAAATATCAGGCTCAATAAAATTGCACAACCCCTTCCCCGCCACCTAAAAAAAAGTAACGAGGGCCGTTACTTTCGAAACCTTACAGTATTTGCGTTTTTTCCTTTTCCATTTAATTTTGCTGCGTCATTGCTATATCGCTACGATTTACATGTACGTCATTTCCTTCCTCGCTTGTATTTTGCATATTGCGACGAACTCTATTTTTATGACAAATTTATTATCACTTTTCATGAAGTCCTAAAGCTGAAAAAGACCAGTCTGGCCGAGCAAGAAGTTGTTACATGAAAAATAGACGTTGTGTGAATCAGCAGTTGCAGTCAGTTCCAAAATGATACTTTTCAGTTTAAAGAGGATCGAGACACTCGACCAAACCATCACCAAACTCTACCCTTCTTTCCTCATTCGTCCGTTGCGTGACTATCAAAGGCTTGTGTCAGCGTTTTTGAACAAATATCTATTGTCTGGAATGAACTTCAATCCATCCAGCAATATGGCTACGTTTAGAGCGCTGGTGTGCCTTGCAATTCTTTCATGTTGCTCGGCTGCAAACTTTGTCATGTTTCCCATGTTTGGAAGAAGCCATTATATGTTTTACACTAAGCTTGGTCAAGAACTGACTGAAAGAGGTCATCAGGTAAGCAAATTAATAGCCGAGAAATTGTTTATCCTCCCCGCACCTTCTTTACAGTGGAATCACGTTTGTTCGAACCTCCAAGATCTCCAAGAGTCACGACAATTGGCTGGAGATATCGGGGGTTAAATCAGCAATGAAATATAAAATCTAAGGGACACGACTTTTGGTCCGAGCAATCGGTTAGTTCCACTCTAGTCACATTCTACTGGTTTTATATGATGTAAGACCACGGGGCGATTGTGAAGCAATATAAATCCAATTTTTTGCATTTTGGTCAAAACTGTGCCAAAATTGTGACCAAAGTCCCTTCACTCGTACGTAAAGCGTCCGATTTACAACATCAAGAAGCTCCAAGATGAAGTTATAAGTGCGATTCACAGGGAGAGCAAATCGCGATGTTTGGACGAGGACGACCGAGGACTTTGAAATACCGTAGTCTGCCTGATGTGAAAAGTTAGCAGGATAGAGTCAAAGAGGACAGCTGAGGACGAATGTTATGTTTTTTTTAAGAATAAGAGACAATAGGTGCGTTCCTTCGGGGAGATCTGGATCAGGATCACTCGGATCATGGGGCATTAAAGGAGCCGATGAATCAGATTTCGTGACAGGGGGACTGGCGTGACTATATTTATGAAAATTATGCTGCTATCGCCACAGACATAACTTAAGTAAAGAGTTTTGAAGTATACATACACGGAGTGTCTATTATCTCGTTTTCATTAATTAAGCGATAGGCCGCTGTTGTGTTTCGTTGGCTGTTCACTCATGGAAAATGTCAACGGACGGTTTTCAGTATATCAGGGGCACCCAACGACCGTTTTCTCTCTAATGCTGTTAGATGCTGTTTTAGGCTATCTGGAGTACTTTTAAAGCTCTGTAGGTTAATTTTAGGTTGCACTAAAAAAATTTTATCTGTTCGGATATTCTAGGGGAACTTGAGTATTCTCGAATTTATTAGGGCTTTTTTGTCCATTTCCCGAAAACCTTAGGTCTTATCGCCTTTCCGAAAATGATAGCTGACCTTTTTTCGGTACTCAAAACGACATTTTCAACAGTCCGAAAACAACAGACATAAAATTTCTCATATCACGAAAGTTCGAGGTGCCAATTCTCTCAAGAAAATCAGAGGGGATTAAAGGCCTTCCGAACAGATAATTTACCGAAACGATCCGTTGGGTGCCCCTGGTATATCGTTTTGTTTTTTTTTTTCTTTTTTCTCCTTAAACTCTTTTTTTTTCATAGGAATATTGTTTTTCCGGCTGAGGCTGAATATTCTTATTTTCCTGCCGATTTTAGGCTGAAAATATCTCTTGTGAATATTCTTAGATTATAGGGTATGGCATTTCTGTTTTTGAATGTATTTGTTGTCTGGATGATGTTAAAGTAATTTTGGAGCCAGCCTGCAGACAGCCTGATATGACGCACATAACCTCTTGCAGAAATGTTATAAGCATCTAAAATACGGCTAGCTGGTGCTGTTTTTGTTACTTTTTGGCTAGTTTCGCCGTTTGATAAAAGAAAGAATTTTAACACAACTGTATTGTATTTACAAATTTTCAACACACAAAATTATATTATTTTGAAAATCTCAGCGTCATTGAGGTTTATTCTTAAAATATTCTTAAAATTTCGCAAATTCCAGCCTTGATATTCTTATAGAATATATTCTTATAAAAAATAAACAGTCTATTGAACAATTAGATTATGAGCTCGAGATTTCTATTGCGTGACGAGGACGAGGATGCAGTTCGAGTCAACTATCACGCACAGAAATCGAGAGCCAATAATCTAATTTTTTTAGTGTAAATCTACTAGTCGTTCAAAAATTTATCTAAATCCTCGTCACAGACACTTCGTAAACGCCAAGAAGGGCGTCAAGGGCTTCATTTTGTTAACATTAACAAGGGCTCACTGCTACGCTTCTCACTATCTATCAATAGATAGTGAGTAACGCAGCCAATCAGAGAACGGCAGTCGTGTTAAAACGCTAGAAGATTTCTACTAATGTGGAATAGATTCCTTTACCAAAGTTTAACCGGTCAATCCAGTCTGGTTTGTACTGCCCAGATTTGGTTACTCCTCGCAAAAATAAAAGTCATATCGCAACTTTTGCCATAAATATCATCACATTCTTGATTTTTGTTAGTTGTGCTACTTTTTCTGTTGCAAGTAGTAACTTACATTTTGCCACAGACTTTCCAGAACTTTTTTTTCGAGGAAGTCTAAGCTTTATTTCAAGGTTTGTGGTAATATTAACTTTTACTAGTTATTGTCTTTGAAAAGCCTCCTTTGGAAAAGCCATGAGTAAAGGATGTATAAATGTTTTCGTGCAATGGTGGGATATCCTGGTTTCTTTTAATCTGTTATAACATGGTCTGTACTAACTCCACGAAACGTTTTTATGTTTGCACAGGTGAAGATATATGTAGGAGCAACGCAGAGTTACGCCGCAAATGACTCAATCGCCCGAGTTTACAACGACGACAAGATCGCAGCATTATTCAGAAACCCACCCGAGGTCGTTTCGAGTAATATCATGGCAGTGCCTGACATAGACCAGTTGAGATATCTGTTGATGTACCAGTCCTGTTACTGTGACGACTTGCTTAGCAACGCAGAGTTCATGGAAGAAATTAGGCATGCAGATCTTGTTGTTGGCGAGATACTGTATTTGTGTTCTGCATTAGTTGCAGATAAATTTGACCTTCCACATGTAATCATATCTGCAACTAGCCTCTCCACACCCACCGGGCTTGGGTTCGGTTTACCCTCCCCTCCCTCCTATGTGCCGCAATGGGGTGCTTCTCTTACAAAAGAGTTGACATTTGTGGACAGAGTGAAGAACGTGATACAATGGCTGTTATTGTACGTGCATTACATCTACGATTTATGTCCGATGTTCAACGAACTCAAGGTAAAGCATGGCATCACACCCAGCAAGAACATATATGAAACGCTTGGGAGAGTTGATTTGGTACTCGGTCAGATGGATTTCGTTTTAGAGGGCCACCCAAGACCTCTACTTCCTAGTACGTACCTTAGTTTTAAATTAAATTGTATGCTATTCAAAATAATTCAGGACTGCGAAATAATGCTGCCTGCCCTCTTTATGGCGTGGTATCTGCGCGTAGATCTCAAAGTTTATTAATTAATCTATTTTTTATTTAGTTTCTTGTCTATTTATTTGCGAGGATTTGAAGGAAAAAACATCAAGTCTAATATCTCCCGTCTGCACTCAAAAAACCTCGTTTAACTAAACGTTCTGGATAATCTAACTACTTCAGTCACATTCCAAAATACCTTCAGTTGCATAGCTTTGAACCTGCTCAAAAACCACAATTTTTCCTTTTGTGTAAGGACCAGACTTATAATGAGTATTCTCATTATGGGTGAGCTTAAGGGTTAGAAGGATTCAACAGAGTTATTTGATCACATTCATCGTGTGTGTTTTGTAAATGATTTAACTTACTTTGCTGACAGTTGATTCAAGAAGTTCAAAATGATCGTCCCATGATAAGTTTGAGGAGATAAGAACACCAAGATCTTTCTTACATGTTACATCCTTGATTTGCGACCCATTCACAATGTACAATGTCTGCAGAGCTTTCTTCTTCTTTGTAATGACGTACGAAGCGCTGGGACTTATTAGTCGTTTAAAACTCAGCAAGTGATCTGAACTCCAGCTCTTTAGACTTGATAATTCACGTTGCAACTGTCGCCCATTAGAATCATTAAAGATACTGAGATCTGTAGCATTTTGTACCATCTTCGTATAGTTGAACAGTAGTATTAACGTCGGCAGTAACACTTGGGGCAAGTGTTACAAGTAAGAAGTAACCATAGAAGAGATATCGCGTTGAACACTCGAAAAGACATTCCATATCTGCGCGCCTATGTGTTATTCTCTATCCATTTTGCGTTTAATTTCTAACTTCAAGACACTCGAGTTGTGGGTCCATTCCTACCCAGTCCTCCCAAACCTCTACCAGATGAGTTGGATCAGTTCATGCAGGAGGCTGGTGACGAAGGAGTGATCTTGGTATCCTTTGGTACAGTGGTGGGAGAGCTCGATGAAACCTTACTGCAAATGATGACTGAAGCATTTTCCAAACTGTCTCAGAAGATTATATGGAAACTCACGCTGAAGGGTATGAAACAGTTTGACCTAAGATGATAATTAAAAATGGTTTCGTTTATGATTTACAGAAACCAGTTGCTGGGATTAAGCATTCTTGTATATATGCAAGCTTTTTCTTGAACAGGATATTCCGTGAAAGCATTCATGACGACTGAATCGTGTTGATTGTAAATTAGGAGACACTTACATTGGCTGGTCTTGTGTACACTCAATTTACGAATCAGCATAAAACGAAGTTCTAATTAACAAGAGGTAGTTTATTGCGTTCAATTCGTCTATGACATGATCACTTTGTAAAACATAAAACAAGGACCGACCGGTCCGCGAAACCTTAAGTTATTCACACTTGTTAAAAGCTTTGAAGGAAAATGTGACAATGCTGTTTCTCGACGTCAAAAAGTCCTCTCAGTATAATCATCTCCTTAGATGAAAACTAGCATTAACCAATGAAAACGCCATGTGCATCATTTGCTTTAATCACTAAAAAAAAACTGCTGAACGCCTTTTTCTCCTTAACTTAACAGACGCATCAAAAGTCTCAGCGAGTGAAAACGTGAAAGTGTTGTCATGGTTACCGCAAAACGACATTCTCGGCCATCCCAAGACGCGCCTATTTATAGCACACGCAGGGATCAACGGGTTATATGAATCTACGTACCACGGTGTCCCTATGATTTGTTCGCCGTTCTTTGGAGATCAACCTGTTAACGCCCAAATGGCAAAGCAAGCTGGGTTTGCTGAGGTACTGGACTTAAAGGCTACGTCAGCAGAAGATTTTGTTAGTTTAATTCACAAGGTGTTGACCCAACCCAGGTGAGTATTATAAAAATAACCCCGGCAAATATAAGCTCCCCGAAGTACAGACGTATTAACTCTTCTAGTAGCAATTGCCAATTGGTTCTTCTAACTTAAGACCATGGACTTATATTTAGATTTAGGTTTTAAGAAACGATATTAAAACGTAGAACTTGTTTTGAGATAGAGGTCCTTATCAGCGAAGACACTTTTGCTCTTCTGTACTCCGTATACCCCTTTAAACAATTCTTCTGAGGTAAAGTTCTTCTTATTGCATCGATGAAAAAATTAATTGATCGGGTTTGAATATAGGTATTTTGGTGTGAACAGGGAATTAATAAGCCATTTGCGAGTTGCTTTTTATCTCTTTTTCAAAACGAGTCCTGGTGCACAACCTTTCAATGGAAATGAGTTTGATTTGCGAGAAAATGAACGCGCAAGAAAATCTCATCTCCATGTGAAAGGTTGTGCACCAAGACTCGTTTTGAAACAGGTAAAAGCAACTCGGAATAGACCAGTTTCGACATATCAAAATTCAGCCTAAAACAATAGATCTCAGTGCGAGGCTCTGCGGAATAACTACAGAGTTTGTGGGGTTTATTCCCCAGAGCCTCGTGCTGAGGTCTATTGTGTTAGGCTGAATTTTAAAATATAGAAATTGGTCTATTGACTGATTTAATTTCGTTACCAGCGACAAGTCCCCATAAAGCAGTGCAACAATACTGAGAAGCTTTAAAATAAGTAAAACTAACTAATCAATTTCTTTTCTTCTAGTTATCGCGAGTCGGCGGAGCGGATCTCAAAATCCATTCAGCGACTGCCGCGTCCGCCCATCAAAGAAGCCGCTGACTGGGTGGAGTACACGCAGGCTCAAGGTGGTTTGCAGTATCTCAGACCACGGGGCCTGGATCTGCCGTTCTATCAGCTCTATCTGCTTGATATTTTGTTCTTGGCATTTTTAGTCTTAGTAGTTGCTTTGTTTGTTGTCAGATACTTGTTGAAATCTGTGATAAGTTGTTTGTCAAAATCCTCAGAAAAGGAGAAGGCAAACTAAAGACGATGGAACACCCCATTTTTTTCAGTGATAATGTAATCTCTAGGCAGCACTAGACAGCCCTTTGAACTTTCTAGAACTTAGAAGAATAAAGTTTTGATTTTTAGACCCTGAGAAACAAAGAAAAATTACGGGCTTACGTGCCTCATTGTACTAATGAGTTTAACCCAGTGACTAAACCTAAATCTTCTTAGAACCGATTTACACGGTACGACTTAGTCGCATGCGACAAACTTACGACAGGCCCACGACATGACTTAGGACCATTTACACGCGCACGACATTTTCACTTACAAAGTTCTAACAAACGGTAAACAAATATTTTAGCTCTCCTGCGCTTTGAAAAAACTTTCTAACAAGCTGTTTTTCGCTTTAATTCGTTCAGTACTTTTCGAGAAACGAGTTTATGTCAATCAGTCAACAACAATTTCGTCCGCCATTCTGACGCAAGAAAAACTTCACCCTCGTCCCCTGCTCAGTAGAAATTTGTCACAAAATACGATTCCGGCTACGAATGTCGCAGCGTTTTGAAACATGTTTTAAAATCCTATGACATTTTTTTGACGTACACAACAGTCATAAGCGAGTTGTAGACTTGATTTACAAGTGACAATTCATGTCGTAGGCCCGGGGGGGGGGGGGCACTGCCATATATGGGCTATATAGGTATGTGCCGCTGTGAAGGGTATGGTTTTCAAGCAGTTTACTCTAAGATAGGGTATATATATCAGAGCGTTTGGATCTAGAATAGGGTATCATTTTTCCCAAAACTGATACGTTGGTTGAAGATTTTATCTAGATTAAAAAAACCAGGAATTGCCACTCGAAAATATAAAAAAAATCAAATCGGTTAGTTTAAATTTACACAAAGCCTCAATAGTGTCGATAGATGGGGGGATTTGGGGAGTTTACTCTAGTATAGGGACCGTTCATTTTTTATAAGGTAGGAGGGGCTGGTGGGATTTGGGGGGGGGGGGGCCATGCGAAAAAAAATGGCTTTCGAGGGGGGGCCATCCCAAAAAAATAAGGGGAAAAAGGGGGGTCACGTGAAATATTTTAGTAAAACTTTAAAATGGCATGATGTTTGAATATAAAAAAAATTGCTATAGAATAAACATAGAAGGCAGGATACAAATTTATTACAAACTTTCCTTTTGCTTTAAAAAAACGTTTGGCGACAAAAAGCATTTGTAGCTACTGAAAAGAAGTATTTAATACTGTTATTTTCGAATGCAACTTTCACTGGCACTCATCTTCATCTCCGCTGTCGTCGAGTTCTTCATCGCTGCTTGTGCTGCTATGGGAGTCTCTTTCACCAATGCTGCAAGAAGCAGCAATGCTTTCCGTCAGAGTGAACTCTTCAGGGTACATGAAGGTGTAAACATAATCTCTGACTTCCCGCTCAAGGTTGGTGGTGATTCTGCTTCTTGCAGCATTGGTGAAATAATTCCCTTCCTCCCTTCGACGTGGCAACATCCTCAACTTTAAAAAACTCTTCCGGGACGGCCGTTCTAGGAGGGTACACAAGGCATTGTGGAAGATTATTTCCTAGCGGGTTTCCAACACAGATTCCATAAACTCGTTGGGCGTTGTTTTCAGTCCGCTTCCTCTTTCTTTCATTTGACTTTCTGCGGTTTTCTTTTTTCCTTCTCCTTTTGTTGATGTGCTGTTTGAGTATGCCTTTGAATATGCTGTTATAATTGCTCTTCTTATTTTCTAGTGGTTCCATGTCCTGCGTGACCTTCGTCAACTTAGCTTCTGTACATTTGATCTGTTTTACATTAAAACTATGGACAAATTCTTCGCCCTGCTTTAAAGCAAGCCCATTGGACTGAAAGAGTGTGGAATCGTGTTCCTTTACATCTTTCTCTATGACATTCAACTTTTCCACCATTGCTCTGTGCTCTTTGATGGAGAAGTTCAGTTTTCTTCCATCACTGGGCTTCAACTGGTACCCTTGCATGGAAAACTCACTCGCCCTTTCTGAACAGCCATCCGCACTTAGAAAGATTGCTTCTTTCGCTTGTAAGAGCGAATTTTTCTAATTAGCAAACATAGCGCGGCAGAAGTTGAAAAATCGATTTTTCTATCTTTTCGTCCACAAATAGCCCTTAGGTAGATATGAAACGTGATATAGTTTTTTGGAGCTCGAAGCGCTTTATATTCGAGAAAATCGAGGAAAACGATTTTCGCCTCGACGGTCACCAAAATGACCGATCGCAAAGGCTTAAAATTAGTAATCTGAACTTAATTTGCGTTCGCGTGTAAAGAAGAACCAACACTTACCGATACTTTTTCTTGAAAGACAAAGTATTCAGCTATCCAAACCAGGTTAGAACTTGACTTGAGCGCCATTTGAGAATAAACACACAGTTTTTAAAAAAAATCCCTTTCAGTTACTAGGTCGAATTCCTTATTTACAAATAAAATTCAGAGATATTTTTCGACATGTGCCATAACTCCAAATTCCTTGAAACTTCGCCTTTGGAGTACCTTTATGTTGTTGTAAAACATGTATTAAAATCAGCTTGGGTTATTTTTCGAGTGCTTTTTGAGGCCCGGCTGAAAAACCCCGATTTTACCTAAAAGATCACGAAAAGTAAACAATGAACTTCTGCACGTTGGTCGGAGGGCAAGCGGGTACAGGCATTCAAGTCCTTATATTATGAGTTCTTTGTAGTAATAAACAAATTGTTTGCTTGCGCCTGTAATATAACGGTAAAACAGTTCAATCTCAATGCCAAAGTGACTTTATTTAATCCGAGTATGCTTTATCGCTTCGAATGCCAGATATTTGTGACGAGATGTCGATTTCACACCTAGGCGAAACAGGAAGTTAAAAACGTTTTACTACGCGGCCTTCCAATAATTAATTTAAGATAACTAGTCCCTAAAGGAGATATTTACTGAATTAAAGCTTAAAAGAGTGGCGTTTCCTGTAACCTATCAAGTTTGTTCGCAAAAAGTTATTTCAGAGTCATTTCAGGACTGGCAATACAGGTTAAATTTGGTAAAGAAATCTTCAGTTTCATTGTTTATTTTGATTGCAAGTCACGATTTCATTCCCGGCCGTGGAATTTACTATGTCCCACAGAGTGCGTTGTTTTACAAAAGGCGGCCGTTTATTTCCGAAGTAAAACATGTTTCCAGTATTCTTTTGTACTTACGTCAATATATAGTTTAGCTAAAATTGGTATCTACAAACAAATCGGAGTACGAATTCCAATGAAAAATTCGGTCAGAAATATTTCCCGCGAAAACGAAGTGTTTTTTTACTAATATTTTCTCTTTTTTTCGACTTTCTACGATTCGCAATCCATGACTTGCTAAAAGACCCGCTTGCAGTAGTTAGCTAGACTGCAAGATAGAATATTTAAGCACGCCAAATCCATTTACGCTAATTAATTTTACCCAGTATAAGTTGAATTTTCCCAAGAGAATTCTATTTTAGACGTCACGCTGCATATAAAAACGATATGTATCCTCAGTTCTCTTGTTCTTTTTTTGCTTTCTTTCTTTTTTTGTTTTTGTTTTCTGTTTTTTGCCGTCGTGTAAAACATACTGCAACCATATAATGATCGAAGCTCTACCCTAAATTAATTTTGAGACTCTTGCCAACATTTCGTTTGCTTTCGAAACGCGTGACGCGTCATATATATAGCCGATTGAAGGTCGGACGGCAGAAGTTTGCAAATGCGGATTTTTTTTAAAGGTTTCTGTCGTTTCTCCTTTGGTATGTTTCAAAAACACGAACTGTTCTGTTTTTGGATCAGAAGAATTGCTAAGCAATGCGGGTGGACTCTGGTCAGTTATTCTTCCATTATCGGCGCATAAACTGATGAACGAGATTGTCGAGGAAAGTCAGAGGTCAGCGAATCCTATTTGGCAGTGATACGAAAAGACAGTTTGGGTGATACCGATTTGCCGCTATCCAACATGGTATCCGTTTCACGAAGAGGTCACGAAGGAGAGAAAAATAGAATAAAAATCCCAAGACTTATAAATGCTGCTATGTCAGGATTGCCAGCGGAAATCTTTCTTGCAATCAATGTTGTTTTTGTCGGCGCAGGTTAGTATACCTTCCGTTCTACCCTTCCAGTTTTAAATGGACACGCACCTGCTCGCATTTACTTTGCAGTCCCGTTTTCCATATTGAACTGAAGTAAATGCAACTCTGTAACTTTAATTATACATGTACACAGTTAAACAGGTTGAATTGTTTAGAATTGCGGTGCCGTGATTGTGAAATCTACACATTGTCCGTTTGTCAGTAATCTAATTAACTTAAAAAGATTGAAATATTCCTTGTGAGTGAAGGTACTTTTGAATGCATGAATAAACTCCTGTTATCATTTTATTTTACTTTAACAGAAGCATATTGACCTGCAGAACGAAAATATCATAATGAAAGAAGTTAAACCGCTTTACTTCAGCAGACTCCCTTGGCCTCAGAAAAACACGCAAGCATTCGATTGTTTACTTCTTACTGATGTTTTCGTTAAAATCCGGTTATATCAGCGGCGCGTTAAAAACCACTCGATGAATAATCCAAGCTGATTTTGATATATGTTTTGCAACAACATAAAAGTGTTCTAAAGGCGAAGTTTCAATGAATTTGGAGTTATGGCACATGTCGAAAAATATCTTTGAATTTTATTCGTAAATTAGGAATTCAACCTAGTAACTGAAAGGGATTTTTTTTAAAATTGTGTGTTTATTCTCAAATGGCGCTCAAGTCAAGTTCTAACCTGGTTTGGATAGCTGAATACGTTGTTTTTCAAGAAAAAGTATCGGTAAGTGTTGGTTCTTCTTTACACGCGAACGCAAATCAAGTTCAGATTACTAATTTTAAGCCTTTGCGATCGGTCATTTTGGTGACCGTCGAGGCGAAAATCGTTTTCCTCGATTTTCTCGAATTTAAAGCGCTTCGAGCTCCAAACAACTATATCACGTTTCATATCTACCTAAGGGCTATTTGTGGACGAAAAGAGAGAAAAATCGATTTTTCGACTTCTGCCGCTAAATTCAAATTTTGCTTGGTTTTCGGTGACATTTGCTCGTAAGATGTCAAACTGCCTTGATCGTTCAGCTGTAAACCTTTTCTTAAACGACTCGTCGCTTTCGCCATTATTGCGCATTTTGGAATGAGCCTCTTTCATGATGCTCATGTAGTAATGCGCTCTTTCCCCGATTGGATTAACAATATAAAGAAGAAAGAGCATGGAAGTGGCAGGCTGGTTTTATCTGACCCTGAGAGCGTTGCTCTATTTGCAGATAAGTTTATTGTCAAATCGAAGTTTGTGGTGGATTATCTTCAGCATCTTGAATTGCTGGAATTTAAAAGGAAAAAGAGAGCAGAAGAAAAGGCAAAGTTAAGTAGGGAGGAGGATTATCCTTGGACTGAGTTGTGCGAAGATCTAACCAAGCTTAAAAAGCTACGTGTTCCAGAACTAAACAAGTACTCAAACCACCACGGGCTGAAGCAGCATTTGAAAAGCAGCAAGAGTGAGAAAGTAAAGGCAATTGTAAGACATTCATGCTTGCAGCAGAAGAGTCCTCTCAGAGCTGGCCAACCAACACTGAGAAATGCCAGGACATTGACACAAAATGACAACAGGGCAAGTGCTGACAGCAGTGAAACGGATGAAAGTGACAATGATGAGTATGACAGTGATGCCATTGACTCTGGGGGAGATGACTCAAGTGACGTCATTCTTGCATTCATCAGTTCAGATGAGGAAGATGCCAATGAGAGGCCAAATGCCACACGCTCAGGGCGAGCCATAACTAGGAGATCCGAAATTGACTTCTCTTTCTTTTGATTTGTTTTTTAAACAATAGCTCTCTGTCGTATAGCGATTGTAAATATTGTCTTCATAGTGAGCACAATAACGTGAAGTAGGGGGATAATAGAGAAATATTAAAAAAAGTTGAAATCTAAATATTGTTTGTTCAATTTTTTTTTGGGGGGGGTCATCCCAAAAAATGACCGCTATAAAGGGGGGCCATGTGAAAAAATTGGTAAGCTGAGGGGGGCCATGCGATTTTTAAATGGTGCTTCCCAAATCCCACCAGCCCCACCTCCCTCATAAAAAATTAACGGTCCCATAGGGTAGCAAGATTCAGCTGATTTAGCTCTGGTATAGGCTAAGGGTTCCAGGGTCCTAGCGTCACATCCCCACCCAGAAATTCCCAAAGTTCCCCCCCCCGCCCCCCGGGGTCGTAGGCCTGTCGTAAGCTTGTCGCATGCGAGAAAGTCGTACCGTGTAAATCGGCCCTTAAAGTGGTCCAAACTTGATAAGAAATAACATGCAAACTGCGGCGATAAACATGGCAATAAAACACATGTTAAAAAACAAAGTTCATTTACTTGACGTTTCGTATGTTTCAACAAACAAATTCAAAAGTGACCGTTAGGAATAGAAGTCAGTAACAACTAAATTTAAATTTGAAATAGGTAACTAATTAACAATTACAATGACAGAAGCTGAGAAAGATTTGCGTATAAACGATGCAAACTAATAAAGATAAAGCTTTTCGCTGCTTACATTATCAGTTAGGGTGGGTTTTAATTCCCTTATTAGCAGAGTCTCTTTTATCTTGCAATGTGTATCTATCCGACCTTTTGCTAATATATCAAAGTGGTCCCATTTGAAGTTGTGACCAGTTGACGTGACGTGGTCTGCAATAGCAGAAGCATGACAGCTACTCGTGATCGCTTTAAAATGTTCAGTTTTTCTGTCATGCAATCTACGTTTTGTTTTTCCAATGTAGAAATCCTGGCAGTCCCAGCAATTAGCCTTATACAAAACTTTTGATAGTTGGGAACGGTTGATCCTAACTTTGAAGGGAAATAAAGACTTGATTCGATAAGGGCTTTGGAAAATAACCCTAAGATTAATGCAGCCATAAAACTTATTAATGCAGGTTTTCAGTTGTTTGGTAACAATTTTGCTTTGTACCCCTTAATAAGGTAGAACTAAGATTATTTCCTTTTTAGGGACTCTAGTGGTTGGATTATTCGGTTTGCGTTGCTGCCTGTTCAGAACATCATTAATGTTCCAAACTTGTTCCCAGGGCCTTCATTTGAAGGGAAACGCGCTGACCATGGCAACAGAGATTTATTATAAATACTTTTGAAGAATATTTTCAACGAATTCGACGACCACTGTTTTTCGTACATTTCTGCCACGCACTAACGTGAAAGATTCGAACGAACGTCCTCAAAGAAGAAAATACGCGCGCGTTGCTGCAAATTGTCGCAACGTTTGTGAGAGCCCAAGCCTGAGGCGACTTTTTACGTTCAAATGGTTGCATCAGGCTCTCCCAAGTTACATTAACCAATATGTAAGCCAAACAGAACAGTATCACTACAGTCTAGTACAAAATATGTAACCAACCAATCACAACGCACGTTGTATAACTTCACGGTCTAGATCCTCTGATTAATTTCAGGTTCTTTATCCGCAGTAACAACAAAAAAGAACTCATCAGTTTTTAGCCTCAACTGGTCCTTGTACGTATAATGGGGGTTGAAATATCGACACGTTTCGACAACAGGGTTTAAATGACTAGTTTCGTATAAGTGGGTTTTACTACATATGAGTAACCTGTATGGAATATTGCTGAAGTAGATTGCAACATTACATGCCAGGATTCGATGCTGCATGGGGGGAATAAATTAACGGGGTAAAGATGAGAAACCGCTGACCAATTGAGGACCAAACTCTGGTTTGGATTCGATCCCCGAGGTCGAGGAAAATTTAAATTAGATCCCTAAAGGAGAACAACCTTGGCGTGACTCAGCGTTATTTGACCCCCAAAAGATACTATAAAAATAATTGTATGCTTGTTCAGTCTTGACCACCAACACAGCATGACGGTGCAACACTAAACGACACCTTGACGGCTAATTGCTGGTTTTCAGTGTCACGCAATTCAAAATAGATCAAAATCAAAATCAAAACCGGTCAACAGATAAATTCCAGAATCTGTGAAATGAAAGAAAGTAAATATGCAAAGACTCTCGCCAAAATTCTGGTCACAGCAATTTTTCTTATGCGAGATATGCGGAGAAATTTTTTACCCAAATTTATAGAGATTTGTATGGAGACGCCGTGCTGGTGCCCATCCGTATGGGCACCAACATGGCGGCTGGAAACCAACAGAAACGTCTCTCACTGAGTTTTGCAACAAAAGCGTGAATTTATCCCTCGAGGAACTCTAAAACATTAAAATAATAATTTTTCTAAGACATGAACTGTTCAGATAGCCAAGTTCCCCGAAATAAGTCATTTTTTTAACCATCATGGCAGCTCTCTAGGCCGTCATGTAAGTGCCGCGTCACGCAAAAGCTTAGAAATTCAAGCGTAGTGTATCACAAAACAAAGAGCCCATTCGGAACAGAAATTTGTATGAATATTAGGTTTCAGCTGCTCTTATACATCATTTAAGTAAAATCTCAGGAAGATCAATAGTTTTGTAGTTTAAATTTTAGTGACGTCATGTGAAACCCAGCTACAATATTGGCATTCCACATTGAACAGCCTAACGGATAACAAAATCTTCAATTTTCACTCCTCACCGAAAAGACGTGCTGCCTGGCCCAAACCCTAAATACGACCTAAATACGAGTTTCCCTTGCCCCCAGCCCCACGCGGGATTACGTGACTGTCAAGGTGTGACAACCGTCGTGAGCAGATATCTTGTCTCGAAAGTAAACTACAGTCCGTCCAGCAATATGGCGGCATTTAGAGCGCTTCTGTACTTTGTAATGATTTCAAGTTGCTTGGCTGCAAACTTTGTGATGTTTCCTATGTTCGGAAGAAGCCATTACATGTTTGTGGCTCGGCTTGGGCAAGAACTGGCCGAGAGAGGTCATCAGGTATGCAAATTAGGTGTACAATATTTCATCCTTCCAGCTTCTGCATTAGCTCAAACGATCGTCTGCATCTTAGCAACATTATAGCAACGTAAAGTCAGGAAAAGTAAAGCATCGTGTCAAATAAGGAATATTTTCGTGATTAACAGTGATTTAAGTTTAGTAGTTTATTATCTTAGTACGGGTTGACCCTTTATGAAGCATTTCGCTTGTAAAGCCTTTGTTTGCAGAACCCTCCCTTTGTACACTGTTAATTTAAAGTTGGTGACGATCGGCATTAAGTGGGAAAGGCCAACAATCACTGAGGTGTAAGCGCAAAATTATAGATCCAAAACAGTTGAAACTGTGATGAAGTACACCTACAGAAGCTCTCAATAGTTCAGAAGGAAGCGTTCTCAGTTATTTACATTAGGCTCACAATTTTCAGTTGATTGGCTGCGGGTGTGACTCTGCTCAAGATCCCGATACTGATAGACAATCCTTAATATTGTTTAGATATGGGCCACTGTTGAGCTCACTTTTCGCATAAACGTGTAAGCTTGATCGCGGAAGGCAAGAAGCTGGACCAAATTTTAAACCAAAACTTAAAGTTACGTTTGGTGCTCTCCTACAAATGTTTTTTTCGGATCCTCGCCACCAGTAGAATTCTTTATACTATTTAGCCATGAGTGAAGATTACAATCACTTGCTCGGTGCTAATTACAACAATCACGTGGCTTCGTCAGTTTTGACTGTACTATTTAACCAATCAAGTCGTGCTATCACACAAACTCCTATCACACAAACTGAGTATCTAGAGTAACGTCAGGTGGAGTAACGCAGTCTTACAAATTACAGCCCTGCCGCCAGGTTTCCCATCTGCTGCTTATTCTCATGGGGTCAAGTTCATTTTGGCATAATTTTGTATTCGTTTGCTCGACAGGATTAAAGAGGCTTAGAGCTTTGTTTTTGAGGCGTCTCTTTGTGAACAGGGCTCCTTTTATCGTTCTTCGAATCTCGTTCGGTCACGATCGCGAACTTCAGTATTCGCTTTACGTTCGACTTGAGACTACGAGACCTTCTTTGTCCAGACACATGCTAATTTGGCTGAAAGCAAGAATTCGCCAGCTCTCGACATGCACTAAGACTGTGTTAATTAAAGTGATGGTAGCGGGCGGGAAAAATACAAAAACAAAATTCAGGAAAGAAGAAGCTAGAAGACGGGAAGAAAACATTCCTGCTGTGTGAATTGCACTGTCGGGGTACAAACTGTACCCGCCTGAAGGGCACCTTGGCAGCCACTTTATACTGCAGTTTTCTTGGTCCAGGTGGAATCCTCCTTCACCCGATATTCTCTACAACTAGGAAAACCATTTTTCCCTTTCAAGGCTGATGCACTTTGTGCGCTGCGACCTTATCATGGATACTGGAGGCCAAACATCCTTGCATAAAAACCTTTATGGATAACATAGCTTACATGTAAAAGTGAAAAACCCCATGTGCTATAAATAAACAGCCATCCTTTTTGATAGTACATACTGTGTTCTGAAAGTCTGGATAGACATAATGATTTCACAACTGAAATGTATAAATTAAGATTGTGGACACAGATGGGCACACACATGTCGAACCGTGACATTTCCCCTAAGATAGTCGCCAAGACCAACGTTGGACAAATGCTGGAATCAAAGACAGTCATGGAAATGTTAACACAACTGATGCATTAAGTAAACGAAGAATGAAGTAAACGACCCATTACCAAATAATCAATTAAGTTCGATCGATACATTAAATTTATTGGCTGAAAATCGTGGAAAACGCACCAGAAACGCTTCAATTTTGCAAGACTTTGTGGAGGGGATGCCCCAGACCTCCCTAGAGGAATAATAGGGCCTTCGGCGTCATATTTCTTACTAGACGGCCACTCACAAAATCCTTGCTAAACGCTTGATTCACCGCAAGCCCAGAATGAATTATATTGCAAGAGTAATGAATAAATAAGATTGATATTTCCGTTGACATAAAATTAAAAATGAAATGCAATGCAATGCACAATGCGCAAACATAACAGTTATCAGGACGCTTGCAAACGTTACCGTCATTGTGATTTGTAGAAGTCGTAGTAGCTTATATTTCACGTCAGCCTCGCTTCATCTCCCAGGCTATCTTGTGAACAGGCTCCGACTGGAAGGGTCTGGTCGCAGCTGGAAGGGCTAAGAAGAAACTGACTCCTTTTCACCCCCCCCCCCCCCCACCCCCTCCCTTTCCCGTCCTCTTTCCTCTCCCCTCTCTTCTATTCTCTTTCCCCCCGCTGTCTCTTCGCCCCATCCTCGACTAGAGAGCCTGTTCACAGGCTACTCCAAGACACTTTCCCCTTTTGGTATTGGGGACTAGAAGTTTAATTAAAATATGATTATCAATATGATCTATATCTTCTTTGTCTCCCCATTCTCATCGCTCCTTCGCCGTCCTCGTTGAATACTCCGTCGTACTCCGTACTCGCGCTCAAATTCCCACCAGCTAGATGGACTCACTTCTTTAGGTAGTACTGCTAGTTTTCGACTTTAAGTGTCCGAAACGTTTTTATGTTTGCACAGGTGAAGATATTTGTGGGAGCAACCCAGAGTTACGCCGCAAATGATTCAAATGTCCGAGTTTTCAAAGATGACAAGTTCGCAGCAATGTACGGAGAAATGCAGGCATCAGGAGGACATTCCACGAAAACTATGGATATAAAAGACCAATTAAGAATGCTGCTAAGGATCCAGTCAGTTTACTGTGATGAAATGCTTAACGACGCAGAGTTAATTAGAGAAATTAGCCATGCTGATGTTGTCATTGGCGAATTAATATATCTCTGCTCGTCTTTAGTTGCCGATAAGTTGTCTCTTCCACATGTAATCATATCTGCTTCCACTCTCTCTACACCCACGGCGGTTGCGCTTGGATTACCCTCCCCTCCCTCCTATGTGCCGCAGGTAGATGCTCCTCTATCAAATGAGTTGAAATTTGTTGACAGAATGAAGAATGTGTTGCAGTGGATGTTAATGTATTATTTCTACATCTACGATTTCTGTCCGTTGTTCAACGAGGTTAAGACAAGGCACAACATCACACCCGACAAGCCCATACAAGAAACTCTTGGCAGAGTTGATATGATAATTGGTCAGATGGATTTCACATTGGAGTTTCCACGACCTCTCCTTCCAAGTAAGGAACTTAACCGCAAAAGAAAGTCTGTCTATCTACCTGTCTGTCTGCATGTCTACTTGTTCACTTTTTTTATTTATTTACTTACGACTTATTTAGTATTTGTAAGTCTGCGTACGAGCTGAGTGGCCCATCAGGCCGGCGCCTATGGTGGGTTTCAGTAGCAAGAAGCGACTTGAGGTATTTCTTCTCCCCCCTAGACGGGATGTTAGTTCATCGCAAGGTTACCCCCAGCATTAAGTTCGTCGGTACCCAATTATACAGGTGGGTGGAGAGAGGCCTTGTGAGAGTAAAGTGTCTTGCCTAAGAACACAACACAATGTTCCCGGCCAGGGGTCAAGCCCGGACCGCTCGATCCGGAGGCGAGCGCACTAACCATGAGGCCACCGAGCCTCCACACCAAGTATTTATTGATATTTTTAAATTCTATCTCCAAGACACTCGAGTGGTGGGTCCATTCCTACCTAGTCCTGCTAAGCCTCTACCAAGCGACTTGGAACAGTTCATGAAGGAGACTGGAGAGGATGGAGTGATCTTGGTGTCGTTTGGTACTGTAGTAGAAGGAATGAAGGAAGCTTCATTGCAAATGATGGCCAAAGCCTTCTCCAAACTGCCACAGACGATCATATGGAAACTCAAGCTCGAAGGTACTTCCACAGAAACAGTTTGACCCAAGATGATTTAACCAATATACCTTTAGCAGATAGCCTATTTATGACTTGAGATGAAGTCATAAGAAGTAATTAAGGCCGCTATGTAATCTTAAATTTCACTATCTTTGTCGTGACCAAACTGATTCAAGGTTGTTTAGATGAAAAAGTTGATTTATTTATTAACTTATTTATTCGACTTCAATGTTAACTTCTAATAATGCGAACTATATCATTCTTGTTAAAGAATTACCACAACTAAATGTTTTCCTTCTAACAGGCACATCCAAAGTTTCAGTGAGTGACAATATAAAGCTGTTGTCATGGTTACCACAGAACGACATTCTTGGTCATCCTAAGACGCGTCTATTTATAGGTCACGCAGGGCTCAACGGAATGCTGGAATCCACATACCATGGTGTCCCTATGATTTGCTCGCCTTTCTTTGGAGACCAGTTTGATAACGCACGGATTGCAAAGCACGCTGGGTTTGGTGAGGTGGTGGACTTAGACACTATGTCAGCGGAAGATTTTGTTAGTTTGATTCAGAAGGTGTTAACTCAACCCAGGTGAGCTTTAATACAACAATAATATCGATATATGATACGGTCCTATTAATAACGTCTCGAAAATTGGTCCCACAAATACACTCCTGCCTCCGTAATTGCAAAAACAAAGAAAGCCCTAAATTTATAAGCTCCCCCTTCACTATTACAATATAAGCACCTGGGCCAACATGAAGCTTTAACTTGTATTGTATTTGATGACAAAACAGTATAGAGGAATTTTCAATTAAATAAATTCCTTTCACCTTCATTTTGTAAGGAAAGTCGTTGTAAGCGATTCGTCTATGGAGCAGTCTCTCTCAGCTTTGTTTCCGTTCATGCAATATAGGTAACGAATTGGTCTTTTCCCAATTAGGATTTAACATCTCTATCCAGCAGAACATTCTCTTGAGCGGGTGTCATAATACCGTTGAGGAACACTGAGTAGTTAGAAAGTCGTAGCATTGTAGTTCCTTCACATAGTTAACATTAACAAAACAATTTCTTTTTTCTAGTTATCGTGTATCAGCTGAACGAATATCAAAATCCATCAAGCGATTGCCGCGTCCGCCCATCAAAGAAGCCGCTGACTGGGTGGAGTACACGCAGGCTCAAGGTGGTTTGCAGTACCTCAGACCACGGGGCCTGGATCTACCGTTCTATCAGCTCTATCTGCTTGATATTTTGTTTTTTGCATTCTTAGTCTTAGTTGTTGTTTTATTTGTTAGCGGATTCTTGTTGAAATCTGTAATAAGTTGTTTGTTCAGACCCTCGCCAAAGGAAAAGGCAAACTGAAAGCCATGGAACACCCCATTTTTTCACTGATATTATAATCTTCAGAACGCACGTTACATAACATCACGGTTACAAACATAACAGGAAAATAAACTATCAAGATCCTCTGATTTATTTCAGGTTCAAAACAACTCAACAAATAAGAATTTGTCAGTTCAAATTTTAGCCTCAACCTAGTCCCAGTATGACGGGGGTAGAAATTAAAAATACAAAAAGGTTTAGACAACAGATTCTACATGACTTGTTTCGTATAGGTGAGTTTTAACTGTATACGATTAAGCTGTATGAAATATTACTGAAATAGAAGGCAGGCCGCGTAGGCAAAACAATTCAACGGGGTAAAGATGACAAACCGCTGACCAGTTGAGGACCAAGCTTGGATTCGAGTCCTGTCGGGGTTGCTCGTTAGAAAATTTATATTACATAACCTGGGCGTGTCTCAGCGTTATTTGACTCCAAAAGATACTATAAAAATATCTGTGTGCTTGTTCGGTCTTGACCAACAACAAAGTATGACGTTGCAACACTAAACGATCCCTTGACGGCTAATTTATAATAATATTGGCTTTCCACCTTGAACACCCTAACGGATAACAAAATCTTCAGTTTTCACTCATCACCGAAACGACGTGCGTGCCCGACCCTTAAACTTCAGAGCGAAAAAACGTACTGTGCAGCTTTCTGCGCATCCCTAGCCCTACTTGTGGGCTCAGGTAATAATGCAGGCTGCAATGGTGGAAAGAACGGCGGACTGCTAAAAAGGTACGCGAGGATGTCGTTCGGTTGATTTATTTATACATGGGTAAGCATGATTTTTTTTCCGCATTTCACTGTTAAGAAAACAAGGCTCCCCTCCCTGCTTATATATTCAGTGGTGCACTGATATGGACGCAATACGTAAAGAGTGTCCGTGGAAAAATCTCTGTTCGCACCGAAATTTCTTGTATACCGCGGGGAAATAAAGGGTTCGGAAACCTTTAGGTTAATGTTGTCCGAAAAAAAATTGATTCCCCAAGAAAGTAATACACCATCTTTCCATTAGTGACGTTAAAATGTTGCTGCTTACCGGAAAAATTGAGAAAGCATATAAAGTTCGTAACTATTTTTGTTTACACGATCGACGAAATTCCCGCAATTTCTTCAAACTTGGAGACTGGCGCGAGGCCAAAACTCGCGCATGCTTATCACGTTTTTCCGCTTTGAACCCGAATTACGAATTTCCCTTGCCCCCAGCCCCACGCGGGATTGCGTGACTGTCAAGGTGTGCCAACAGTCGTGAGCGAATATATTTTGTCTCAAAAGTAAACAACAGTCCGTCCAGCAATATGATGGAATTTAGAACGCTGCTGTGTCTTGTAATGCTTTCAAGTTGCTTGGCTGCAAACTTTGTCATGTTTCCTATGTTTGGAAGAAGCCATTACATGTTTGTGGCTCGGCTTGGGCAAGAACTGACCGAGAGAGGTCATCAGGTATGCAAATTAGAGGTACAATTTTTCTGTATTAGTTCAAACGATCCTCTGCATCCTAGCAACATTACAGCAACGTAAAGCCGGTAAAAGTAAAGCATCGTGTGAAATAAGGAATATTTTCGTGATTCACTGTGATTAAAGTTTAGTAGCTTATTAACTTAGCGTTGGCTGACCCTTGATCGCTTGTTAAGCCTTTGTCCACAGAACTCTCTCTTTGTAAACTGCTAATCCGATCGGCATTAAGTGAGAAAGGCCAGTAATCACTAAGGACCACTAGGTTGCTAGCGCAAAATAATAGATCACAAAGCAGTTGAAATCGTGATGAAGTACACCTAAAGACGCTCTCAATAGTTTAGAAGGAAGCCTTCCCTGTTATTTACATAAGGCTCGCAATTTTAAGTTGATTGGCCGCCGGGTGTGGCTCTTACTCAAGATGCCGATACTGCTCTGATAAGCAATTCTAAATATTGCTTTTGCTAGGGCCACTGTTGGGCTCAGTTTTCGCCAAAGCGCGAAGGCCTGAACGCGGAAGGCATGCAAGAAGAGACTCCGAGAAGCTGGATCAAACAAATAATAAATCTGATCGATTAACTTCAGTTCAAAGCTTTACTGAGTTTCGTTTGGTGCAATTTATTTACTTGCAGATTTTCGCCGCCAATAGAGTGAAATTAAGCCCGTTTAAGGGTTCCGTGCGACATGAGTGAAGATTACAATCACTTGCACGGTGTTAATTACAGCAATGACATATCCTCGTTCTGACTTTCATGTTTAACCAATCAAATAAACATCGCGTTATTACACAAACTGGGTCCCCACAAACTGAGTATCTATTGTAACGTCAAGTGTAGTAACGAAGTCTCATGTTTCTCATAGCCCTACCGTTAGGTTTCCCATCTGCAGTTTTACCTCATGGGGCCAAGCTCAACGTAAATTATAAGCCTGCTCTTGGCAAAATTTTGTATTCATTTGCTCTACTGGATTAAAGAGGCTTAGAGCTTTGTTTTTAAGGCGTCGCCCTTTGTGAAGAGCACTCACGAGGACCACGATTTTATATTTCTTCGAAACTCTTTCGGTCACGATCGTAAACTTCATTATCTCGCTTTCTCAAAGTGTATCAAGACGTTCGACTCAAGACTAATAAGACTTTTTTGTGTCCAGTCGTATGCCACAGTTTGGCTGAAAGCAAGAATTCGCTTGCTCCGTCTACATGCGCTAAGACTTTGTGTTAATTAACGTGAACTATCAAAGCTGGTTTTCAGACGCGGTAAGTTGATAATTAGTGCCTTTTGTTGGGACAATTCCTAACAAAAGGCGCTGCTTAACAGTACCTCACATGTCATTACTGCGTTTGCGTATGTCGGCTTAGACTTATGCTTGTGTCCTAATGAAAACCAGCCCTTAAGGTCTACAAAGAGTGCAATTCGCCATTTCCACATTCCCCATAATACACTTTGTTTGCCCCCCCCCCCCTCCCCCCCCCCCAAAAAAATATTCTGCGCATAACCTTTGTTTTCCATTTCTCCTGGGTATTACAGTCGTCCCAAGAGAAACTCAACTGCAATGCTTGTACAAAATTTGGGGGGGCAAATAAGGTGTGTTATTGGGGATGTGGAAATGGTGAATTGCGAATGCATAATATTATGTTGCGTTCTCAGCCCTGAAGTATTTCTCTCTGAGCAGTTAAGCTCTAGAGAGGAAATGGGGAACCATACGAGACATAGAAAAATTGCTTGATCTCAGCGAGATTCGAACCCAAGACCCCGTCTAGCTTCGTAGCTCAAAATGATCCTTACAAGAATAACAGTTATCAGGATACTTTGCAATCGTTACGGTCTTTGTGATTTATAGTAGTCGTAATAGTTTGCATTTGCCGTCAGCCTCTCCAAGGCAATGCACCTTTCGGCCCTGGGGACCAAAAGTTTAATCCGCACATGATCTACAACTTCTTTCTCTCCCCATACTAGCACATACTCCTTGCTCCTTCTCCGCTCTCGTTGAATAACAAAGTACTCGTGCACGAAATCGCACCAAATACACGGGCTTACTTCTTTAGGAAGTATTGCTATTTTTCTACTTTAACTGTATTAATTATAATTTGGTTTATTGATAACCCTCGAAACGTTTTTATGTTTGCACAGGTGAAGATATTTTTGGGAGCAACCCAGAGTTACGCCGCAAATGATTCAAATGTCCGAGTTTTCAAAGATGACAAGTTCGCAGCAATTTACAGACAAATTCGGGCATCAAGTGGACCTTCCGGCATGAAAACTACGGGTGTAACAGACCTATTAAGAATACTGCCGAAGATCCAGTCAGTTTACTGTCATGAAATGCTTAACGACTCAGAGTTAATTAGAGAAATTAGCCATGCTGATGCTGTCGTTGGCGAATTAATATATCTCTGCTCGTCTTTAGTCGCCGATAAGTTGTCTCTTCCACATGTACTCATATCTGCTTCCACTCTCTCTTCACCCACGGCGGTTGCGCTTGGATTACCCTCCCCTCCCTCCTATGTGCCGCAGTGGGGTACTTCTCTTACACATGACCTGAAATTTGTGGACAGAATGAAGAATGTGTTGCAGTGGATGTTAACATATTATTTCTACATCTACGATTTCTGTCCGTTGTTCAACGAGGTTAAAACAAGGAACAACATCACACCCGACAAGCCCATACAAGAAACTCTTGGCAGAGTTGATATGATAATTGGTCAGATGGATTTCACACTGGAGTATCCACGACCTCTCCTTCCAAGTAAGGAACTTAACCGGAAAAGACTGTCTGTCTGTCTACCTGCCTGTATGCATGTCTTTGTATATTTATTTCCGTTAAAGTATTTATTAGGCGAAGGTGAGGTAAAGTTTACATACGGGCTAAGTGGCCCATTTTAGGACGGCGCTTATCTTGTTTCAGTAGCATGAAGCAACCAGGGGTATTTTTACTTCCCCCTAGATGGGATGCTAGTCCATTGCAGGGTTACCCCCAGCCTTAAATTCGCCGGTACTCATTTATACACCTGGGTGGAGAGGGGTACTATGAGAGTAAAGTGTCTCGCCTAAGAACACAACACAATGTCCCCGGCCACGGCTCGAACCCGGACCGCTCGATCCGGAGGCGAGCGCACCAACCATGAGGTCATCGCGCCTCCACCGAATACTTACTAATATTTTTAAACTCTATCTTCTAGACACTAAAGTTGTGGGTCCATTCCTACCCAGTCCTGCTAAGCCTCTGCCAAGCGACTTGGATCAGTTCGTGAAGGAGACTGGGGGGGATGGAATGATCTTGGTGTCGTTTGGTACTGTATTAGAAGGAATGAAGGAAGCTTCATTGCAAATGATGGCCAAAGCCTTCTCCAAACTTCCACAGACGATCATATGGAAACTCAATCTGGAAGGTACATCCACAGAAACAGTTTGACCCAAGATGATTTAACCAATATGCCTGAAGGCTTTAGCAAATAGCCTACTTATGACTTTAAATGACGTCATACGAAGTGATTAAGTCTGCTATGTAAAACGAGATTTCACTATCTTTGTTGTGGCCAAATTGATTCAAGATTGTTTAGATGGAAAAGATGTTTTTCTATACTCATTGGACTTCAACATTAACTTCTTGTAATACGAAGTTTATCATTATTGTTAAAGCACCAACTCAACCGAACGTTTTTCCTTCTAACAGACACATCCAAAGTTTCAGTAAGTGACAATGTAAAATTGTTGTCATGGTTACCACAGAACGACATTCTTGGTCATTCCAAGACGCGCCTATTCATAGGTCACGCAGGGCTCAACGGAATCCTGGAATCCACGTACCATGGTGTCCCTATGATTTGCTCGCCTTTTTTTGGAGACCAGTTTGATAACGCCCGGATTGCAAAGCACGCTGGGTTTGGCGAGGTGATGGACGTAGATACTATGTCAGCAGACGAGTTTATTAATCTGATTCGCAAGGTGTTAACCCAACCCAGGTGAGCTTACAACAATAGTAATGATATATAATAGGATCTTAACCTCATGAAAATTTGTCCCGCGAATGTACTACTTCCACTCTGTTAAATTACAGACACGAAGGAAGCACTGAATTGATTAGCCCCCTCTTCTGTATTACACTATAAGGACATGGGCTTATGTGAAGCTTTAACTTGTATTGTATTTGATGACAAAACAGTACAGCGGGATTTTAAATTAAATCTATTTCTTTTACTCCCATTTTTTAAGGGAAGAAGAAGTCGTTGGTAGCGATTCGTCTATGGAACACACTCTCTGAGCTTTGTTTCCCTTGTTACCAGTTAATTAAGCAATAGACCACAAGTTTTTATGGTTTATAAGCTGATAAACCACGCGGGATGTTGGAAGAACGCGAGTGTTCTTCCAACATCCCAAGTGGTTTATCATGCCTCTAAATCATAGAAACTTGTGGCCTATTGCTTTTATATAATAATTCAGAAGACACGCGAAATTTCCATGAGTTTACTGGCACAATAAACCATAACTGATTGACCAATCAGAGCGCACACATTCATTTGATTATTATATAACATGGAATACCTCTACTCAGTGGAAAATTTTCGTGAGCGGGTGTAACAATATCGTTGAGGAACACTGAGTAGTTTCAGAAGTTGTAGACCTGTAGTGACCCAAAATAGTTGATATTAAAAAAAAAGCAATTTGTTTTCTTCTAGATATCGCGAGTCCGCGGAACGAATATCAAGATCCATCAAGCGATTGCCGCGTCCGCCCATCAAAGAAGCCGCTGATTGGGTGGAGTACACGCAGGCTCAAGGTGGTTTGCAGTATCTCAGACCACGGGGCCTTGATCTACCGTTCTATCAGCTCTATCTGCTTGATATTTTGTTCTTGGCTTTTTTAGTCTTAGCTGTTACCTTTTTAGCTATCACATTCTTGTTGAAAGTTATAATGAAGTGTTTATTTGGCTCTTCAAAAAAAGAGAAGACAAACTGAGCACGAACGCAGATTTTTTTTCAACTGATTAGTATAACTATTGGTAATCAATCAGATGAATGTAAATGCAATTAAGGATTTACCCTACGAGTGACATTTGAAAATTAATTCACAGTTCAGTGCAAATATAATCGTATGAATGCGAGTGCTAATACGAAGCGCGCGAAGTCTAAAAATAGAATGCAAATTATTGGAACCCTGCGAGAGTCACACAACATTAGCGTTTTCTGAAAGAAATAGGAGGAAAATGAACGCCAAATTTTCGTTTTAATTTTTTTTGGAGGGGGGGGGGGGAACACTTGCGTACGCGCTTGAAAAAGCTTTCAATCTTCCACCATTCCCTTTTGTTTGTCTGAGTTTAACTGAATTATAACATCACTCGCGCGCTTCGCTATTTAGGATTTACATTACGAGTGATATTTGAAAATTCTCCCAAAATTGCACCAGCCTTTAGGCGAGTGCAATTTGAAAGAACTTTCAAATATCACGAGTAGTATAAATCCTTTATTGCGCGAGCTTTCATACGATTACTTATTGATTATACGACTGAGAAAATGACGAACGCGCGCGCGTTGATTTGCACTGTGGTGCAAATTAAAAATTAGCGATAAATTTGCCTGCTCTCAACCAATCACAGTGAAGTAACTTCCTCAGCCATGTAATAAAAGTTGATAATACTGAAAAATTTGCCTCCTCTCAGCCGAAGTAATTTTCTTAGTCATACGATAAACATAATTTTTGGTCTTTGATATTGAAGTCTGTGACATACTTATAATGAAAATTAGTTTGTTTGAGCATTTCAAAATAATTAGATATCAGAAGAAAGCATGTTGATTTTGGCAAAAAAGAAATAAGACGCAACATCGCAGACTTTGTTGCGTGTAGTGTCTGGCCACTCCTAACATCATTACATGCCTTGGTTTGTAGTTAATTCACACGATGACGAATCAAAATCATCGATGTAAGTCGCATATTCTTCCTTTCCGCTTGCCGCTTCTGTGGCTAGCTCTCCCATCATTAATCGTTCAAGTCACCTACCAGTGACCCAAACTCCACCAGTAGCAAGCTTTGTTTCGTAATTGAAAAATTACCCAGGGCGTACTGTTGTGTGCAACACTTCGCGTGTTGTTGCACCGTGTACTCGAGCCACTTCATGTTCTTTCTTGCACAATAATATGCTGTTTTACTAAATTCAGATGAATCCCAGGGATTACTGACCATTACTACTGGACACATTTCGAGGCATTAGCAGATTGCTACCCTGGAGAACTCTGTAAACAGGTAATCAATAAGTTAGTTCGATAGCGTTTTAGTTTTCTGTACTCTGGACAATTTTAGTTTTATTCCAAGGATTCACCTATACTTCACCTTGAGAAAAGCATGCTGGTAGAATCGCATTTTACCAGATTTATATGCAATTATCTGTTGGTCATTAAAAGTGATTTTATATCGGAAGGTTATTACGGTCTTATTCCCTTTTGCTTGATAAATACCACGTCTTGCTATCAGTTGCAAGACAGCCTCTAATGTCAAAGTAGCTTGATGCATTCGATTTTAATTGCCGCAGCACGGTTCACAAACTTTGGTGTCCTACCATACACAGTCTCGTCTTTTTATCATCTATTTTAATTCCCGGAATAAGAAGTAAAATGATGATATGAGAGAGACGGAACTGGATTTGTTATTCTCAGAGCTTTCGTCGACCACGGGCAAAGGTTAAGTCTGCACATGAGACAAGTGACCCATCAGGCCGGCACTTATCTCCAGTTTCTGTAGCATGAAGTGACTAGGAGTAGTTCTAATCCCCGCTGGAGGGGATGCTAGTTCATCGCAGGGTTACCCCCCCCCCCCAACATTAATTTTGCTGGTACCCACGTGTACACCTGGGTGGAGAGAGGCACTGTGAGATTAATTAGTGTGTCTTTCCTAAGAACACAACACTATGTCCTCGGCGAGGACCACTCAATCCGGATTAGAGCGCTGGAGACTAACCATGAGATCACCGCGCCTCCTTTCGACGATCATGGACTGATCACAAACGTTCTCATTTTAAACAATCCCAATTTACGAATTACTGTACAGTTACAGTACTGTTTTTTTTTTAGAGTTTCTTGTCTTTGTCAGTAAACCAGTTTCTTTTCATTTCAAGCCATCGTGAACAAAGATACTTTAAACTAAACCACAAAATTGCACACATTATAATTGCCACTAACAGCACATCCAGCAAGTAGAGCTTGTAGAACGGTAAGTCCAGACACCGCGGGCGCAGGTGTGGTAATCCATTCACAGCGTGCGTGTATTCGATCCAGTCAACGGCTTCTTGAACAGGAGAGCGAGGCAAAAGTTTGACGAACTTGGACAGTCTGACTGCGGACTCGCGATAACTGTGAACACAAAATTTCAACAAATATGGCATAAATATATTAATGATTAAATACACTTTCATTCATTTATCAATTTAGATAAGTTAATGAATCAAGAAATACGCCATTTAAATGATATAATTTCTAAATACAAAGACAATCTGAAAGTTGCCATGACAACATGCCATTATGAGGATGTTACTAAGCAACACCTCTGACCAAAATCGCTGGCTCGTAGGTAAGGTAGAGTAACCTAAATGTTTTGCCTGTAAAAGTTGCTTTAGCTTCTCAAAACAGCATACGGCTATATACCTCTGGTTTGATATGACTCTGTTGATGATGTCTACCAACTCATCTGCTGTGATCGTGTCTAAATTCACGACCTCAGCGAATCCTTTCCGTTTAGCTATGTAGGCATTGTCGTACTGATCTCCAAAGAAAGGTGCGCAAATCATAGGGACGCCGTGATACGCCGCTTCCATTAATCCATGACCACCACCATGATTTATGAACAGCTTTGTTTTATTGTGACCAAGGATGTCGTTTTGAGGCAGCCATGATGCCACTTTGATGTTGTTGCTTAATTCAACCTTTGTGCTCTCTGGTAAGGTGTAAAATAAAATGGTATTCCATATGAGAATAGTACCATACTATGTTACCCTGTGTTGGATTGGCATCTAGCCCAGGGATAGTAGCAATCCTCCCCCCGGCAATTCTCCTATACACGCTACAGAAATTACAGTTTATAATAAACTCTGAAATTGAGGAGCCATCACACTCCTCCAATCCCCTAACATGATGCGGCTGGAAGTTAATTAGATTAATTCCTGATTTAAATGCTTCGTTTAACAATATTCAGTCTAAATTGAATTTGTAATCTTGTGTGCTATTCCATATTTCCATTGCGTATGACTTGAGACTTAAATTCCAAATTCACGCAGACAATCTACCTCTAACAAGTTTCCAAATTATTCTTTGTGAAACTCTCGAGAAAGCATTCACCAGTAACGTCGACATATTCTCGTTTATATTTCCCATAACGGTACCAAACGATACCAGAATCACGCCTTCGTTCCCAGACTTCTGTATGAACTCCTCCAAATCTTCCTGTAATGGTTTAGCGGGAGCTGCTAGAAGAGGACCAACGACTTTAGTGTCTAGGAATCGAAGGTAAGGAAAAAATGGAAAATTAGTATTCACATGCACATACAAAAACGAAGAGAAATAGAAGACAACAACCAAGGTGTCTACCACTTAGGGACGGACCATGTTTTTGAAGGGGTGGAGGGTTGGACAATTTTCTGGGCCCGGATGGAATTTTTTTCTCACCTTTAGATTTTCAATGATTTTTTTGGGTGTGTAATAGCTTGCACAATAGTTTTCTTTAACATAAAAAATAGGGCCTGGATAGGAATACCTTGGCTCCCCTTGCTCAATTTTTTTCCAGCATTTTTTGCTGTGTAGGAATTTTATTGGAAATTGCCCAAACCCCCCCCCCCCCAAAAAAAAAAAATAAATAAATAAATAAATAATAGCTCGTCCATCCAAAAGTCCCTTAAGTAGCTTCAGTTTCAGCTAGATGGCCTCTGATCCCTGCCTGATCATGAACAATCACGTAACAGAAACTTACTTGGAAAAAGAGGCCTTGGATACTCCAGAATAAAGGGCTTTTGTGAGATGATTAAATCAACTCTTCCAAGAGTCTCATAAACAGTTTCCTGTGGTGTAATATTGTAGCGCTTCTTAAGATCATGAAAAGGAGGTACCATACCATAATTAAAAGCCCAGTGGACAAGAATCCAGTAATAAATGTTTTGCAATCGCTCTATGAAAGAAAGATCATCTGCAAAAGTCGACTTGAACTGAGGTACGTAAGAAGGGGTTAGTGGGACACCAAATGCACGCATGGCTGGAAGACTGAGAGTACTTGAGACAACAACAATATGTAGTAAGGAGAATTTGCTGGCAATCAGAGACGAGCATATGTACAAGCCATCACCGATAATGACATCAGCGTGTTGAATGTCAGTTGTAAGTTCTTCATCATTCAGTATCCCTTCACAGTACATGGCCATTAGTTTGGAAATGCTTACTGTCTCTGTTACTACATCAAGACCTTTCTTCGGCCCTCGCCGAGTAAGCATGATTTGATAGAGCAGCTGAGGTGTCTTATAAATTCTTACGTTCTGATGACTTGTCACGTAGCTCTCTGTATCTCCGACCACAATCTGAACCTAAGAAGCAAATAGCAATAAGGCGATCTGTGCTGATGGCATTGGTTACATTTTGCCTCATTGGCACAGAGAAGGCATAAAGTATCACGTAGAGGAGGCATCAAGTTAGACATGAATTGGGTAAAAGAGCTTATAAACCTTTAATATGGCATGTGAACTTGCAAGATAGTCATAGAACAAACCCTGCAACAATTTTGCCATTTTTTGCCTTTTACAAATGTGTTTGAGCTCCCTGAATGTTCTACCTAGGAAGTCATTTCTTAGATTATAATCATATGCCGGAACATGTCTTCCCTCATTCCATGGGTGTCATATGTTCTTGATTCGTATTTAACAGAGATTCCTCTGGCTTCTACAAAACAAATTGTACAAGAGAGCTGATATGAGTCTGATGCAAAGGCCTCATTACCATCTCATGCTTTTTTTCTGCCTGTTATGTAAATTTACTTGTCAGTTGACAAGATCACAGTAAATTTTCTGATTCTAGATGTTCTTCGACTTAGGCTTATTAGGTATGACGTGCATTGCTACCCCGTCTGTGCAACGTAAATTGTAGCAGCTTCTGTTCAAATCGAAGCTTGCGGTTTACGGTTTATTAAACAGATTGAATTGAAAGCAATGTTTTGCAAATAAACTACGTAGTGTGTGACGAGAAGAGGAATGCCAAGATATGTATCTAATATGAAGAGAAATGCATTTTTCTCCTTCTGCAATCAATTGTGTTCTGTCAAACTAAACGAAAATAGATTGCAGAACTGTTTCGTTCAAATGCGACTTCTGCAGAATCGCTGATTAGGTTGATCCGTTACCAGGATCGTCACGCAATGCGTCCGTTTTGTTGGGAAAGTCATTGCGTGACCACCCGAATAACGGCTGCAAAGGAGACGCAGATTTTTCACAATACGCGACATTTTTCCCTCTTGGCTCGCTATATGTGTTCAGAAATTATTACTGCCCAAGGAAAATTCATGGAGAAAAGCGTTGGAAAAAAAACAGAAAAAGAAAATAAACCTTTTCACGGCTTTCGAAGGGTTTCTTTGCAAAAGTATTTCGAAAGTTACGGTCTTTGCATTTGCTGTATCTTAGATTCCTATTTTTTGGTAGTAAAAAAGATAGCTCTGACTGCTGATGTGGTTAATGTCTTTCATTCTACCGGTTTATGACCCATTTCGTTTCGTCTCGTTTCGGGACAAGCTTTGACATACACGAAGGCCAACTGCTTGCACACGATGTTTTACAAGTACGTGACATAATGAAAGCAAACCGGCTTTCTCCCTCAGTACTATTTATAATGATAAGCCTCAGCCTTCCTTCATGAATTTAGCAGTATAAATGTAAGCTTTACTTGCCTTCAGCCTACCTCGTGACCTCTTCGTATTAATTCCTCAGAGAGTCTTGTAAACAAAAGAAAATGACTCTTGCCAATCGAGGGAAGCATCACAAACATACCTGCTTGACAATATTTCAGAGCAAATACAGTAATAAAACAGCGACCTAAGTAAGCCATAACAAGCGAGCTCAGTTCACAATATTCTGGATATGAAATTCGCCAAATAATTTCCTCCTCTCTCCTGTCTTTCTTGTCTTCAGCAGATCTTCGTGCAACCTGACAGAACCATGCGCCTGCACTCACGTCGCTCAGCGGATTCTCCCTAGAATTTTGTCTGTGTCTATTGCTGGTTTTCATTGTCACGCCATTCAAAATAGATCAAAACAAGAAGATCTGTTAGATCTTATAACCGCGCTTTTAAAATTTAACTGTTTTCTTAGTACTACAGTCGCAACGCAGTGCATATTCCAAAGCAATCTTTGATGATTCATTGATTACTGTAGACATCACAGCACTTGATCAACATAAACTCTATTATCGCACCATCAGTCGTAGCCGTTGTGACATCTCCGATGACGTAATAGTCTTAATCTGGAAGTTTCTTCAGGATATGTATGGGCATGAAGATACGAACACTATTACAAACCGCTTTCTTTCTTTAAAGTCACGATTAAATTTAATTGTTTTTTTCCCTTGAGTTAAGGGTTAGCAAAGAAGTCACACGAGTCACATAATTCAAGAATTGCGTTATCTACGGCTATCTTTAGTACGGTGGTTATTTCCCTATCATTGACGTAATCTTTGCACGTTCTGACACGTTCTTTGCTTGGCTTGCAAATATTTAATTTTCTTTCCGATCTATGAACTCGCTGCGATGAAACAGTCAAAGGATTTACTTCATTTGCCTAAAACCGCAAGAAATACTCGCAAAATTACAAATAAATTAATGACCGTCGCTTCTGCCGAAATAAACTTGCAAAGTAAACACGATCTTATTTGTCACGTAGCGAAAGTGAAAGCTGCAACGTCAGCGCATTCCATGGCTGACGTAATACCTTTTTTCAGCGTATTTATTATTCCCTTTAAATCCAACGCTTTGATAAAGCGAAAAGAAAATATATTTTACCCACAAAAAAGAAAACAATATCCGTAAAATTGTCCGTGTGTTTATGTTTTAACAGCTTCTGGCGGAAAAACATCACACGTTGCGTGACTCAAAGTTTGGCCGAGCGGAGGTCTGCGTCTGGTCACCGACAAAAAAAAAAAATAAAAAAATAATAAACCACGGGTAAACCTAGAACCGCGCTCGGCCCATGGCCGCGCGGTTAATAAAAATCAAAACCGTTCAATAGATAAAGCCCAGAATCTGAGAAAAGAAAGAAAGTAAATATGAAAAGACCCTCGCCAAGATTCAGGTCACAGTAATTTTTCTTATGCAAGATATGCGGAGAAACTTTTCACCCGAATTTATAGAGATTTGTAAGGAGACGCCATGCTGGTGCCCATCCGGATCGCCACCAACATGGCGGCCGGAAACCAACAGAAACATCCAGACGTCACTGAGTTTTGTTACAAAAACATTAAAATAACACTTTTTCTAATACAAGAACTGTTCGGATAGCCAAATTACCCGGATTAAGTCACATTTTTAACTAACATGACAGCTCTCTCGGCCGTCATGTAAATGCCGCGTCACGCAAAAGCTCAGAAATTCAAGCGTAGTCTATCACACAACCAAGAACCCATTCGGAGCAAAAATTTGTATGAATATTAGTTTTCAGCTGCTCTTATACATCATGGAAGTAAAATGTCAGGAGGATCAATAGTTTTGTAGTTTGAATTTTACTGACGTCATTTGAAAACCGGCAATACCATTTTGCAGAAGACAAGTTTGATATAAAAAGTGAAAGCGGACAAGTGGACACCAGCTTAATACTATAAGTCCTTTTAAAATTTTCTTCCCATATCTACTGTAAAATAAACCTGCATTCAGCGGACACCTCTGTTAAGCGGACGCGGACACCAATTTTGTTGAACAAAACCTGCAGCTAAGCGGATGCTTCAAGGGCTTTTTACTTCCAGAAACTCAGCTCAGACTCCTTTAACATTGTTCACCGATGCCGTTTTAAAGCTAAGTAGATTATTCCAGATTGATGCATTGACCGACTAGACATTGTGTTATGAGCAGTCTTTGATCTTACACTAAGTGAACCACCAACCCGTGAGACTAGGCCAGACAATAACTCTGGTATTTCCGTGCAATACATGTAGTCACATAGTCTTTGCGACAAGAGTGTGGTTTCTTTAACATTCCCCGCTAAACAATGGTACACAGAAGATGCAAGAAACTGGGCCTACGGTTTTACTGTTTGGTGCCTGCATTCACGTTTGCATCATGGAGGAATGCAATATGCAATTGATTAGCTAGAGCATTTTGGCATTATTTTTAAACCGTGAATTTTTTCCTCGACTCAAACACCGCTTTCTTAATTGTTGAATTTGGAAGGATTTCAGTGAATCATTGTTAACAGATAAAACTTTGGAATAAAATTATCTGCGTTACTAAGCATATGAGGTGAACGTTTCTATCGAGCCGTTTTCAAAATTTTTGAAAAACCGCTCAACATCAAAAATCGCGTTTAGACGAAAATTGCGAAAAAGTCAAGTTATGCAAGGAACTCGTTGAGTTGTATCCCGGGAGTTGGGCATGGGTCAGGGAAGATGTCTAGTATAAATAATCCGGTAGAAATGTAAACAGTAAACACCGCTGTTTCTCGTTCTCTTGAGTACAACTATTTTTTGACCGAGACAGGTGCCGGCCATTACATTCAATCTTGTTGGGCCCCAAAAACCTGTGCCGTGCTAACCAGTTTGCCGAGCTTTACACGAAAAGAAGATAAAATGTTAAGTTACAAAGAACTCTGAAAGCTCTACCGTACCACATTTTATTTTCAGTTAAAAATAACGCGCCCTGAGTGGATAAGCACAAATGAGAACGTGTTTGCAAATAATTAACATGTCTCTCAACCTAGGATATCTGGATCTATGGCACGAGATTGGCATCTCGTGCCGCCATAACCGTTTTGGCAGTTGCAAGCTGCAGTCCGATGGGAACCAATTTCAACGGCGAAGCACACTCCTCCGTTTAGGCACTGAGTCCTGGCCGATTCAGCGGAGGTGCATGCTGAGGAAAGTGAAATAATAACAAAGATTTAACGCACAATTATGGCATGAAAAACATACGAATGTTTATGACTCTATCCTAACTAATCAAAACTATAACAAAATTCTCGAACGTGATTGGCTATCAGCAGCCCGATTTGAGCATTAATTGGACAGTGTACGCGTCATGCTTGTAATTGGACAGTACGCGTCATTTTGCGCGCGCTAGCTGTTGCAGTGCACTTTGTTGAGTAAACTGTTGTGTTTTTCAGCATTCATAACGACGTTTAATCGTTCAGCGCTCAATCGATGGTTTGTTCGTTTCTCGAATTTTGTCATAGTTTTGATTAATTGGTAAGAGGACATCGTGTCGTCCAATTCAGTCTGTAATGATACTCGTGATTAACAAATCGGACTCCCGCTTCGCGGTCGTCCGATTTTGTTAATCACTCGTATGATTACAGACTGAATTGGACTCCACTCAGTCCTATTACCATTATTGATAAAAGTACAAATGATTACTATGGTGTCCAGCTCCATTTGTCAAAAATGTGGAGTTCTATCAAAATAATGGTACAATCTATCGAATCATTTTAAATCGATTTTAAAAATGACTTTTAAAAGGATGCGACAGACCGCTCAATATTTTTACTTTGTGAAAGGTGAAAAGGGAAGAAAACGAAACGTTCTCACACTCTCGTAGTACTGACTTCCTAGCAGCCAAAACGAAGCAAAGCCGCATCGTTTTCAATTTGAATAACTCCAGGGCATATCAAACGAGTCGTGCAAAACTACATGCACTATCGAACGCAACTGAAAGTGACCAGTAACGAAATTTTAAACGCAGAGGTAATGCTGCAGAAGTAGAATAGGCCAGACTCATGACCAACACTTTTTTGTTCCCGAAGAATCCTTCCATAGTTTCAAAGGTGATATTTTACTTACAGGGCATAACTAAACGGCCATAGTCTCTTTAATTTGTGCCGCCGCGTGCTAAGTAGTTTCCTTCGACGCATATCCCGCTGTATAATAAGGCCCCATTATAGAGAGATGGTCTGAGTATCCCATATCCCATTAACTGTTGGCCTAAATATCCCGTATTCCATTAATTCCAATTTCAAAAATTACCAATTTTCCAACCTGATATTCCAGATATCTGTTTTAAATATATCATATCCCTTTAATTTGTTCCCAAAATATCCTGTATCCCGTTAATTTTTTACCTATGTATCCCGTATCCCGAGAACTCCTAATAGGGTCCCACCTAAAACTCAGGCAGCTTTCGTACTTTGCACTAACCCTCTATGCAGCAACGTTCACCGGCCGAATCACTCTCCACTCAAGAGACAAAGAATACCTCAGATTATAAATCCACCCTAATAATATGCATGCCCCGATATCATTTTCCCAATTGTAATTTTTGAGTAGCTCTGCGTCGTTTTGTTATGCGTGGCATTTACAGTCTTCTGAGAGCTTAGCTTTGTGTTCCATATTGAAGAGCCTTTTCCAATTTATTCGACTGGGAATAGAAAGGAAATAAGAAATATGAAGAAGACTAATCCCACGCTAATTTCATTGCAGTTCTTGCCAGCTCAAGACATACAAAGTTCCCTGAGATTGTAGACCCTGTCGAAATTTAGCCCATTTGATCCAGGGGATTTTATACACCTCATATGTAGCTATTGATATCAAATAAAAACAACCTACGTTTTTTATGGCTCAACTCGGGTTCTTCATCCCGTTTTTCCCGAAGTTCATTTCCTGAAACACCTTGAGAGTTAACACCTTGGTTTAGTACTTGGACACATAGAACTAATTGATCATTACTTTTACGATATATCTGGTCACAGGTTATTTTTTTGCCCGAGATATTGATTAAAAAAATATCTTCTGAAAAATTATTAGCTGCCAAATTGGACGCTTTTAGTGAAAAGACGGCCTTATTATTTCTAACCAGTAATTTTTTTTTATACCTTTCTGGGCTAGTGTGACGAGAATCATTCCAAGGACCCAAAACCCAACGATTGCCTTCATTCTAAACGACGATGGCTTTCAATTCAGTCTCCCTGGACATAGCAACTTCTCAGGATTATCGACGGGGTACAGAACGTAAATGATCGCCTTTCTTTAGTTTTGAATAAATCAATTAAAATTTACATAATAAATCACTGAATAATATAACCCGTCGAGCTAGTAGGTCAGTAAAAATTGTTTAAAACGTACCGTATTCAGTTCAATGGTTGCAGTCACTTTATCTTAAATCATTGAAAATCGTAGTTCTCACCAAACAATGAATGCTATTTTACAAAAGTAGTATCAAAGAAGTAAGAGTGATTGTACACGTGGCTGGCGTGAAATATTTGTCAGTCATAATTACTATGCCATTGTTCGTGGCCACGTTATTTTAATCACTGAATAATTAAACTACCTTGTTACATCGCCGACAGTAAAGCTCAATAGACCATTTTACAGTTGTCTGCTCAGTGACTTGGCCTTTGTATGGCAGCGAGGCTAGAGTTGACCTTGTTTTGATACAGACCTCGCTGCTTTTGTTGAGTAAAATAAGTTGTTCTGATGCTAACTAGGTGCATTTACGTGACAAAAGCAGTGAGGTCTGTATCAAAACAAGGTCAACTCTAGCCTGGCTGCCATACAAAGGCCAGGTCACTGAGCAGACAACTGTAAAATGGTCTATTCTACAAAACTGGAGGGACTTAGATTGTAAAAGAAAAACAGCGGCAGATCGAGAGGGTTTTTTTTTTTCAAAGGGGTGGGGTAAGGAGTAATGTGGAGCCGAATTGGAGATAGGGGAGCAGACGAAGTGTGCTTTTCTCGGTGGCTCAAGGAAGAAAGAGGGCATAATTTTCGGTCATTCGGCATTATATGTATATTGTCTAAAACAAGGATGGCTAAATTAACCCTTCTTGTCGCTTTAAATGAAATAGTAGGACTATAAGGTTACAGATTTTACTAACTGATCGTTATTCATGTCTAACTTGTTCAGTGTTAAAGCTAAATATTAACTGCCCTCGCTCATTGTTAATTTGTTTAGTAAAACTGAAATTCATTTACATGTCTTAAAGTGGATCAGTAGCCATAGTCGGGGACGGAGACCGTAAGCGCGCGCCGTTTCTGGTATTGGGGCTGTCCCTATGATACGGGACAATTTTTCTATTTTTAGAACAAATTGCGCCATCATGTGCGACACACGCGTGTACAAAGCTGCGTGGATTTTTGCGGATGTAGAGCGGGGAAATGGCGTCCGAAATTCCCGAAATGTTTGATGCTTTTGGCCCACAAATCAACACGTTCATGTCTGTTGGTAGTTTACTTCAGTATTTTCGTCGTAAGCTGCTCCAGTTTAAGTGAAGGAAGACAGTGTCGAATTTAGTTATGTGCCGCTTTATATCACTGACCAAGTTGTGTTCCTCAGCTTCTTTTACAAGGGCTCCACATTACTCCAATCTAATTTTCACATATGTTGAAGATTGACAGCTTTTCCAAAACACAGCAAAACACTAGTTGGATATATTTGGATGTAACAGCGTTTCAGGACTTCAAAGTTTCCCTCCTCTTGTCACACGCTTGCGAAGATTTCGCCAGAGTCTATCTCGACCAAAGAGTAAAAAAAAAACAAATAATAATAATTGCAAGTTTGAATTTCGCCTGAATTGTAAGCAACGCTTGATGTTTTATCAAGACCCAATAAGTGACAATAAAGTTTATCTCTGTAGATGCTGCTCAGTTTTGTTTGTGTAAAAATCCAATAAATTGTCTGTTGTCCATGAATAAGAGCGACCGCCGATGCGTGTTTTGTATAGTCAGTAAAACATGAGACTGGACTTCCGCACTTTCGTTTAAAAACGTACACCGAACTCATATAATATCTCTAGTTTTTAAATATGTTTAAGGTTGATAAATGTTTGAGAACATATTAAAAGCTTAGCTGAAAGTATGTGAATACCGCAGAAATAATCAGCAAAGTTACGATGACGCTTTCTTTAATCAACTCGAATAACGATTTCGATTTTGCTGGTTGAGTTATCAAAACTCCTCGTCTATTTTATTTTCGCAGTGTAAAATTTCACTATGTTAAAGAAACACAGATGATATTAGCAGCCTTTTGGCGTTGGTGAAAATTGTTGCAGCATCTTAGCACAAAACACAACGAAAGAAATTTTTGTCAAGATTTGTTGACAATTGAAAACACCGACCTCGGACTTGAAAGTGCATGCGCTGCACTATGCAAATGAGCTACTTGTACACCTCAGACTTGCCTTTCAAAAACTTTTGCAAACTCGCCAAACAAACAGAAACAATAAGATTAAGCATTGTTTGGGAAACTCACAAATTAACTCGATACCAGAGTAAAGAGTTTTCTTACATAACTTTTCTTTACAGAACAAACGCAAAACCTTACTCGTACAACTAGCGCGAGCACATATTCATTCACAGCGCGAAATTGAAGTCTTGTTTTCGACCTTGAAAAACTCACCTTTTCCATTAGCTCAGAGCATAAAACTACATATAGGAGCCCTGGTTCTTATTCCCTGTCTTATTCCCTGCTATCGCTGTGAAAAATCTGCAATATAATATCGCCACTCTTACCACTTGATCAGGCAACGTGACAACATCCACGCGAGTGCCCCCGACATGTGCGTGGATCCGCGCGGATATATGACGTCAGGATGGCGCAATTTGTTCTAAAAATAGAAAAATTGTCCCATATCATAGGTGCGGGCGGATCCCAGGACTTACGGTTTCCGTCCCCGATTATGGCTCCTGAGTGGATACGATTATTTAAGACTTTATGTTCGGCCCATTTTGTAAACTGAGGGTCAGTTAGTTTATTTTCAACCGTTCACTGTCCAAAGTGATGTTGATTAGTCCAGTAGGACGTGAGGGAGGAAGGGGTGGGGTGAGTGTCTTGCGACAGAAGACAAAACTAGAACCAGTGCCCTACGAGTTTCGCGTCAGCACGAATGCATAAGATACGTCAGATTACTTTGCAATGTTTCTGACGAAGACTCGACATATTCTTTCTGTCTGGTATTTGCTTTCGACCATAGACTATCAGAACGTTCGTTCAACCACTACGCATGAAGCGAGAAACTGACTCGGCAGCTTGGGGATAGGAAACAATTTCTTCCTGTAGGATCCTGTAAGATGTCATCTAGGTGCAAAGCAACATCTCCACTGTTTAACCGACTGCAGCACGCGGGCTCAGTCGGTTTTCCGCGCTGTTGGGATTTCGGCGTAAGCCTTTACTGTTACCCACGAGTGTTCTATCTGTTGTTAACAGCAAGCTAAGATAATTTCTCTATTTGCAGTCTCTAATCTATTGGGTGTAGAGGCTCGCTGCGAAGACAATGTCTCTCTTTATCATTGTTGATGCTTCTTCCATTTTCTCTCCAAGCTTTGGATCCCCGATAATACGAGCTGCATTTCTGACGTCACGACAAGTCTCGTTCAGTCGTTGAATACATCGAACGATAATTCCTGAAAAACAAAAGTAACAGCAACTAACAAGAAACCTTATTTTCCGTTATTTTGAGGTTTAGTAAGGTACAGGGGAAGGACGCTAAGAGTAAACTACTTCCAAAAAAGTTCGGGCAATTTTAATTTCGGACAAAAAAGTGTCCGAAAATAAAACCGTCCGAAATTTTTAAGTGTACGGAATATTTACAGTAGTTAAATTTATAAAGCAAACTCTAGTTAAAATACTGCTTGAGATACGTCAGAGAATGGTTGATTTTTTTTCTCGTCGGTATATATGTACAACCTTGAGGAAGCAGTTAAGCCACCATTTTGACAGATGCTGTTTGTAGATGTAAATTTACTTGATATACGTTTCAATAACCTGTCCGAACTTTTTGCGTAATGTCAGTTTCCACAGTGTGAAACAACTAGCAGTGTTTCTACTCCTTCCACATGGGATGCTAGTCCTGACATATTTCAGGGTGTCCAAGCAATTTGTCGGAATCCATTTACACATTTGGAGAGACGCAGTGTGAGGGCCCATTTTAGTCGAGATAACGACACAAAGACCGTCAGTGGCCTGGATGAGAAAAATATTGACCCGCCAGATTCAGAGAGACCTGCTGGGTCTACAAGTACCTCATACGAAAGCCTATTGTTATAAAACAATCTTAGGACATATGTTCCCGGGATTTTTTTTATTAATTTCGCCATTAGGCCACAACGCTTCCAGTAACAAGTAGTATAACTTTAATGGTACCTTACATGATTACATGAGTGCCTGGACCCTGCTGCCCTAGGTAGACAATGAACATCATAAACCCTACCTTCCTGGACGTCTGTCAAGTTAGTTATTTCAGAGAAAGGCATTCCTCTTGCCCATTCAAACACAGCTTCCACTAAGCCAAAGCGGTATTGTTCTTTAAACTCTTGTACTGAAGTACTGAGACCACACTCGGACTGCAAGTTAGCGATTTGTTCTGCCATATTTAATATGCACTCCTTGCCCTGATAAAGTAAAAATTGAGACTCAAATTAGTTCAGAGGGCTAATAACCGAAATCAACTGATCAGATAGAGCTCCATCCGGTCTTGATGCCTCATTACTTCAGCCTGCGTCTCAAACAGCTTACACCCCCGAGGATTTTGTGACACGCCGACTGCACCGCAGACGATATTACTTCAAAGCTACATTCCACTACCCTGTTCGGGGTGTTCGGTTAATTTAAGAGCACCGAAAAAAACGGCGAGAGAAAAAAATAAGTGAGGAATACAACGCTCATCGCTCGATATTCCTCTCCTTTTTCTCTCTCGCGTTAATCACTCTGCTCCCCAGCTAACCGAACATCTGATGCAGGCTACATTTCACAGGCATTGCTGTACCTCCTCTAGTGTCTTTGTTAAGGATGGTTCACTGCTTCGACGCTGAAAAAAAAATAAAAAAGAGGGTGTGAAAGAAATACATTGAAGGTAATTATTATCTAGCAAGAAAGCGCGTGTGTTCTGGTAATTTTCTGGCATTTACCTGTTGAAACACGAAGCATGACAACAAAGCAACAATCTCCGTTGGATGCAGATTGGTGAAAGCATTTTCAAACACAAGTTCTGTGATGATCAACTCGTGGTTACTGATCTCGCAAGCTACTCTTCCTTTCAGCTGTACTGTGTTATTGGCGTCCACGTAACGCAATTTTCGTAAGACCTGGAAAACGAACAAAGACAGAACAAATTTAAATTCTAACTAGACAAACAAAATTCTCGGGTTTGGTCCAACGTGGAGCTTCTCCTGGTGTCTTGCAGTAATCAAGTACCTCTGTAGCACCTCTTTTTTCATTAACCCACTGTAAACACTGCCTTCATTAAATTTTTTTTTAACACTAGCGACCGTCTTGTGACATGAAATAAACCGTTTCTTGAAGTCAGTCAGGATCCTTCCTGGATGGGAAACTAGTAAATCAAAGGGCTCTTTGAGCGTTGGGCTGAGTAAACATCAGTGGTGGATCCAGACCTTGAGCTAAGGGGGGAGCCCGGTTTTGTTTTGCTTGCCCTGCCGGCTTTTCTTCCTTCTGTGATTTCTTCTTTTTTCACCTGAAATAAGCGGGGGGGGGGGGGGGGGGGCCGGGCCCCTCCCCTAGATCCGCCACTGAACATAATGATTTTGCTAAGGCACTGGTATCACAAAAGAAGTTACGGAAAGAGAGATCGCACGTTTCCGTTACAAAGTAAGGCTGATGCAGAACGATTCATAAGAAAATCATTTCACCCCCATGTTTATTTTCATACAAATCAAACTGATTCATATAAATAATCTTTCTACACCGTGAGGTAAAAGTCAATGGCTCATTGAAAACAGAGAATTGGCAATACAAGTTAACCCACAAACTAAACGTTATGTAACTTTTTCTTTAAATGTTTGGTTGGCAGTTCGTCAGTGATAATTTCCTTTTCATATTAACGTAACATTTATACCTCTATTCTTTGCTGCAATTCTTCTCTGTGTTGGAGACTTTCGTCTGACAATAGAAACCTCAGAGTGGTCACGTGTTCACGTAACTTCATCTGGTCCGCAACGGATTTAAACTAGAAACAAAATAGAGTAATGTTGGGTTGTTATACTTCTCCCAAAACTCTTTTTTTGATAAGTAACAAAGTTGTTGTGAAGTCATCGAGTAATATACTGAGAACGATGTCAGTCAGTCGGTCGGTCGGTCGGTCGGTCTTACCACAGGTCACTAAAATGTGAAATAAAGTAAGATAAAGCTATGATGTCTACTTAATTCATTATACAAATTACATTAACACATTCACATGATTTATGAGAATAAACAAATCTCACGTGTTCTGTAAACTTGGGACAGTTTAAACAAGCGTAGTTCGCCATTCGTTCTTCGAGGCTCTGTTTTCGCGCTATCATTGTCACCATATCTAAGTCCCGGATGTTGAAGTCTTTAACAGGATCCATGGTACCCAGTCCTTCAGGATTAGCCTCGGACAGTCTTAGCAGTTCTTGCTCAGCAATGATGGTAGTTTTCCCAGGCAAGTCATTCCTTTGGAGAGACAATGAAACGCAGAATAAAGGAAAACGAGAAATCCCATTTTATGGATTTAGGGTTAGGATTAGTAGATAGTAACAGGTAAGTAGATGAGTAATCTAGACCAGAGAAGCTATTTCATTAATTTTTTTCTAACATAAAACGGGAAAGTAATAAGACAAGTTTGATGTGGAAGTTTGAAGTTTGATGTTGAAGTTTGATTTGTCTGGTGAAGTTCTGTTGAAAAAGTCACTTTATAACATGCCATTTCCGACGAATGAGAGACGAATTAACTGGAAATTAATATTCTGACATTATGATGGAGAGGGGTGGGGGATGCGTAGGGACGGCCCTTAGGGACTACTTAAGGTTTTGGCGGGAGATTTAGGTCATTCTAGGTCGGTCAGTCTTAGTGTTCGATTCGCCCACTTTATTTATTTATTTTATTATGTTTCTGTTAAACAACTTGTATATTAATAATTGTAGAACACCTTATCCTCAGAGTCTCGTGCTGCTGCATTAGATAAAGAAAACGTTTCCACATATTTTTGGCCACGTCACAAGGGTGTTTTCTTTGAGTGGTGTTTCGTATCTGGCGTAGCACAGGTTCTAATTCTTAGAACCAATAGTTTTAACGTGTGCGAATAGAGATCTTACATTTGCATCACATGACTGACTGACGCATCCTCAACAAACTTTTCAAATTGAATGTCTCGTGTAAATGTCTCGATGAATTGTGTCAAACTTGAAATTGGACGAAAATTTTGAAACACGAACGTCTCTGTCTTGCTTGAGCTAACTTGGTTGAGTTACAACGCCTTAGAGACACGACTAAACAACAACACAGTACTATCTTACGGAGAAAACTTCTATTTCTGATTTTAGCGAACCAGTAAACATAACACAAAACAAACCCATAACCATCACTCACCTAAATCTTGGCAGCATTCTCTTTTTATGGTCTTCAATAATCCTGTTCGTATCCAACTTCATTTGACGAACAGTAATAGCACCGATTTCACTTCCATTCACCTGTACAATGCTGTGAGAACATCTTCCTTCGGGTAAAAATAACCTTCGCTTTACAAAAGGCTGCACGTCATCATCCATGTCTACTGCACCTGCCAGTGCGCTGTTAACTGTTGAGGAAAGGTACATTGAGAATTACCAGACATAGTTATATTTAAACACAACACAGGAACTAATAATAACTGAAATCATTCATATTCAAAGAGAAGCACGTGGATTCCTTCATACTACAATTATTAGTTGAGTAAGGCGAGATGGAGCTTTGGTGACGAAGTTTGTATTTACAATTACGGTGTTTCCACGGGCAGCTTTCCTTGTTGCCTATGATAATAATATCGTCGCCTGCAATTTCGCGCGCTTTGCTGCCAATGACGTCAAAGGCCGACAAGTTGCCACTGGAAACAGAGCCAGTTGCCCGTAATAACAAAACAAGCTGAACGCTAAAACCTGGCCACCAAACTTTCGTCGCGCCTTACTCAACTGATAATCATAGTGAACACCACTTGCAAATCATTTTCAATTGGTAAATTTAAGCGTTTACCTGATTTTTGGTCCTCTGCGTCACAGATCACCAGGACCCCAAACTTCTTGTCTTTTGGACTGGACATTAATTGAGACTGCACAGTCGAGTAGCCTTGGGCCGAGACGTTTTCTGTTCGCAATATTACAGCTAAAGCATTTTTGTGTTCAGCAGTATTTATAGTCACAACACGTCCAGGAGAGAGAGCCCGCTGACCATGGGAAGACGAAAGGATGGCTGCCTAAGGGAAGAGTAGATTAAGAATAAAAATTCGAGGCAGACTTAAATATTCGAGACAGATTTCAACCATAAATGGGTAGGATTGTACTGTCTTGTTCTTGATATTTCGACAAATTCTCACAACTAATTAAATAAATATATATGGGGACCTGTGAGAAAGTATCTGAATGCACTGAGACAAAGTTGACAAGACTACGGATCATCAACTGGCGATGACTGGTCAGAAACATGATGTTCTAGTGAAACCTGTTTTACCTGTTCCTGCTGGGCATATTACGGGTATGACTTGTTTTACAACCAGGGTTAGACACCAAAACAATGTCACTACGGATTTATAGAAACTGAAAACCAATAAGGAATGAATACCTGTATTCATATTATTACCTGAACCGTTCTTGTCAATTTCGACAACTCTCGACAATCCTTAAAGTACAACTTCAAATCCTCCGCACAAAACGTACAGTCCACCTCTTTTATATTTTGTAATTTTTTCTCTACTTCCTCCATTTCGCGTTTTCTTTCCTGCGAGTCTTTCTGCATGTGGAACTCGGCAAAACTTCTTTTCATCATGTCTTCTACACGCAGCTCTTCCACTCGTAAGAGATTTAATATCATAGAATATGTAAGACGGAATCTAGAGACCAGTTGAGTCGGTTTTCCCTGTCAGAGATAACCCGCAAAATTAACAGCAATGCGATTTTATGAATAACTATCGCAGTTACGTACAAAACTTAAGCAGTTCCGAAAACAAAGCCTGAAAACTTTAAGGTTTGAACTGAATGCAAACAGGCATTGTTCTACCAACAGTAGTGCTATCAAGTCAACTGGTTGCCTTGTAATCGGCTATAGCGGCGCCCGCTCTACAGTCAACTGAAGACGGATCACAAACAATTTCATCCAAATTTCTAAGGTGCGCCATCGCTTACTTAGGTGTGAAGGCGGAAGTGACCTTACCAGCATCATCTTATGGAGGTCAGCCATGAGAGGTATGTTTCCTTTACACAATATGATAACGGTTCCGGTAGGATCCAGGCCTCTCCGCCCCGCACGGCCAGCCATCTGAATGTATTCCCCGGTCAAGAGATCTCTGAAGCTTGAACCGTCGTGTTTCCTGATTGAATCAAATACCACTGTCCTCGCTGGCATGTTAACTCCCATAGCAAACGTTTCAGTGGCAAACAGAATCTGGAGGCAGAGACAGTAATCAGAAAAATTACTGACAAAAAGATTTGAGTAAAAGAATGCTAATGTCAACAAAAAATTCGGGGTTTTCCTCCTTACTGCTTCACAGGTTTTGGTCTTTAACGAATTCGTTTTATTTTCCAGAGTTCAACGAAATCACCTTCCCGCCTAAATCTGTTGCTGGAAGTTGAGTAGCAGCTAACACGTAAATGCCAATGGCTATATTAGTTTCATCGAATCTTTACTGACTAACGCACCATATAATTCCAACGCCACTCAACCCACAAAAGGCAAAACTCACCTTCACCAGTCCTCGTCCAAATAACATTTCCACCATCTACACAACAAAGAAAAATCAATTAACGATGACTTGTACTAAACACTCGCTACGCAAGAAATACGCGCAAAACATTAATGTTCACGGGATAAACGGCAGAGTTAATTTCAAACGATCGCGTGTCATTTAGATGAAAAGTGAACAATACTCCAAACGATCCAATTTCTTCTGCTTTCCCCGACATACGTGAAAGAACATGTCCTACAGGTCACTTTGTACACAATGCCTTTTAATTGCTCTTTTGTCGGCCGGTCTCTGGGCTTTTTGAGAACATTTCAAAAGACTGTTTCTGGAATCCTTGCACTCTTTCTTAGACAAAAACTCCGTAAATGAAAGAGCACCCTTCCCAAGGGTTTACGCGTCACTGGTTGCCTCCCTAGGGGGGGGCAACAAACAATAACGTCCCAGCTTATTAAAATTCTGTGAATCGCGCGAAATCATCATTCTCTGAAAAAGACCGCAGAAGGCGGTCGAAAATTTAGAGACAATTTTATCTTTTTAGAACTGTTTTAAACGTTTTTAAAGAACTATGAGCACAGATCGCTCCAACAGTTTTATTTATCCAGATTATTGTTATCAAGCGCTTGCCATCACAGTTTGAGTTGTCACGTGGGTCTTTCGTCACAGGCAAAGTTCATTCAGTTTATTCTTGGAGCCGGAAGATGCTTAAATGAAGAGGTAATTGACAAGAAAATATATGGTATCTAGTAACATTTCATTTCAAGCGTTACTGTTCAACGTATTAGTTCAACGATGATTAATGGGTGCTACTGGACTGCAAGCAGTCAAAAACCTTCGTTCGCTCAGTTTTTACGTTCCTTTCGACGGATATTTAAGCAAAAGAGAAACTGCTCGTCGTTTAGAGAATTACGGACACGGGATAAATGACTTACCTCTTTTATGATGGGCAGTACTCCACTATGGTGCACACCAAGACCACGCTTTAGGAGCTCTTGTATCCTAGAAACCTGCATAGATAGAGTTAAGTGAAATGAACACTATTAAGATGCTGTTCATTCTCACAACGCATTCTTTACTGCCACTCCTAACAGTTTTGGTCGCAGTTCTTGAGTAGTCAGTTTTAACATTTTCTGACCAGGAGACACCATCGCAAAGATTTCAAGTGAGTTGGCTGAGTTGTGTCGGCATGCAAGTGAAATACTCGGTGAAACAATCTGCTGTTTATCAAAATAATAATTAAATCAAAATTTATTGATGTTAAATTAACTGTCGTTAGTTTGTGAAGTTAGCGTTTCGAGCGCTAGTCCTTCATCAGAACAAAACAAACATCTCTACTGAATCAGCGGATTCTCGAACACAGAACTCGTCATTTTGCACTTGAAGTCAAGGGCCTTGGGTTCGAGAACGGAATACCTGGGAAGATGCGTGACAACCCAAATAAGGGCTGCAAGGGAAATTAAATTTACTAAAGCACGTGTCACGCTAATTTAAATACTAAATAGCAACTAAAAATGTTACTTGTGGCAATTGTCTGTCGGAGCCTTTGAGTCTCGCCACGGATTTCTGAATGAAGACATGGATCAAACTTTTCTCGGTGGAGGTGGTGAGGTCAAGGTTACTCAGCTGATCTGCATTGTCGTCGCATCTCTTGCGTGAGAAGGTAAAAGCCACCACAGGAAGCTTCTCCTTCTTACGAAGCATTTCAATCAAAGACAACCAGATGTTGCGATCCTTAAAACGGAAAAACGCTCGGTTAGATCAGATGAGATCTGATGAGTCTGCTTAGAGTGAGACCGCTAAAGCTAGAGTGCTGCAATAGGCCATTTTCTCTTTCTCGGTATTGGACTGGAAATAGCTTGCAATGGAGGCTCATGCGGGGAATATCATTGAAAAGAGATTATTGTCATTTGCATTTGGAAAGGCTCTCCTAATTAGCCTCAGTTGCAAGCTAGTTCCAGTCCAATACCGAGAATACGAATATGGTCTATCCAGGAAACAAGCTTTCCACTCACTCCCCACCCCTCCCCTAATGATAAACCACCCCTACCCGGTTAAAGCTCCATCTGTATTACGGCAAAGGGCTGCAGTATCAACGCCTTTTGTCATGGAACCTAATAAGCAGGATTTTGTAGTATGATTAACGCGAGAATGAATTCTAGTAATATTACAGAACATTTGACAGCCCACTGACCTCCTTGATATTTGTACTTTGGTGAGTCTTGGAACCATAAGCATCCTTTCCTTTCCCCTCTCTCTCTTTCTTCGCCGTCACAGCGGCTTCGTAACCGCGCGTCAAAAATTTACTGTTAGCATCCACGATCATAAACAGCTCGTTACTTGTCTTATTACTGTTACCCGTGTACAGGTAATGCTGGAGAGGGACTGGGCGTTTCGGAGTGCTGATGACGTAGATCTTTTTCTTCTTAGTGCGTCTGCGTGATTAAACAAGAGTTTTGGTTTAAGAGGGTGTTCTTGCACTTTGCAACACACATGGTCGCTTGGCTTTGGCACTTTTCCGACTATTTTCGACCATGAACCGATTATTTCCCGAGGGCTTTCCGAAGATCGTGCGGTCGTTTCGAATATCGCGTGAAGATTTTAGAATATTACTTAAGATTGCCTTGGGTGATTTGACAATATTTCGACTAAAACACCAACAAATTTCGACTCCGCAAACGTTACATGCGAAGATATAACCATGGGCTTAGATACACTACTATTATACAAAGGTTGGATAACACTATCCACCAAATTATTGTTACCTAGCGGATAGCACAGTTGGTTTTTTCAAAACTTATCCACTGGATAGTGATTTATCCGGTGGATAGCAAAATCTACCCTTTGAACAACTGGGTCCAGATCTTTTAAAGCAAAACGTAATTGCAGTTCACTTCAATTGAACTTGATATACAAGCAAACCCTTGAACTGCTTCTCGTAAGAACAATCACTCACCCTATCCAGTCCGCAAATTCCAGAGTGTTAGGTACTGTGGCTGATAACAATATGATCTTGACTTGAGCCGGTAACATAATCAAAACTTCTTCCCACACAACGCCTCTCTGGTGAGTAAACACAACATCACATTACAGGGTGCGAGGTGCTGGTGGTGGCAGAGGGAGGGCAGAAGCCACAGTAGCCAGAACACGTGCAACGGAGTGACGTCCGCAAACATTACGCCACATGCAATGAACTTAGAAACACAATTTACTAACCTTACTGTTTGTTTACATACATACTTCAAGTAGAGAGACTACAAGAGAAGTGTCTCGTCCTCTGACAGCTTCACGCATTTGGAAAAATTTTACACATGAAAACCTGGCAAGTTGTCACTGTTTTTTTGAGCGTTATTAACGTGACTGGCGAACTGAATTAAATGAGAATATCTTTACCTCGTCGTCGTTAATGTAGTGAACTTCGTCAAAAATGACCCACTCGACATCCCGTATGGCATCTGAACCGTTGTATAACATGGAACTGTTAGTATAAAGAGAAGTTCTGGCATTATACGTTAGGTTCTCTCGGAAGTTATAACCCTTGTTAGCACTTCTTGATAGAAACAAACTCAAACTTCACTGGTAAAACAAAACTGGCATCTTAAGTGTGCCATGGAGCGAGATAGAGTAAACAAGCTGTTTTAGCAACCAATCGAAGGCCAAGTTTAAACCGACCGGTTGCATTTTTTTCCCGCCCTTTTCGCCGGTCAATTGGTTGTCATTGGTAACATGCCTTCCGGCGGTTGGTATCACTTGCAAGTTTTTTCTCTCGGATCTAATGTAATTGGTTCAATACGTAATTGGCATTTGTCGTCATTGGCCAGACATGATAACTTTGCGATTGGTTATATTTTCAGTTCTACGACGGTCATTAGTAAAATCACGCTACAAAAGAAGAAAGAGAAGTTATCGCGTAAAGAACTGCAGGTTACTGACCGTAAAATTTCCGTGGTCATGATAAGACAGGAAGCCTCAGGTCTGATCTGCACGTCACCCGTTAATAAACCAACATCCTCAAAAGTATCCTTGAACTCACGAAACTTCTGATTGGACAAAGCCTTGATTGGTGACGTATACACAGTCCTGTGCAACAGAGAAAAGAGCATGCCACTGAGCAAGTGCTGTTGTGGCGTGAACAGTGGGCTCAGAGAAATAATGCAAGTTATCTATGGTTAATAAGCGCACAGTTTGTTGAAATCTAAATCTCTAAAGCATGCAGTTTATTTCTGCTATCTTACAAACACAACGTGCCTGAGTAGATTTCTACTCCTATTACCTGTCTTCTACTAAGAAAATTAGCTGAATTAATACCGACGGGTCAACTTTTGCCGCACAGTTAATGCAACGATAAGTCATGGCAATTTAGTGTAATTGAACTAGGAGAGATTGGAAGGGAAATGAATTTTATCGATCAGTACCAAAACCCAGTCCTTTAAAATTAGCTTTATGCTCCATAAGGGGTATCAGGCAGGCTGCAGTCATATACACGGTAGGCTCGATTACCAGCCGCTGTTCGGGAAAGGAGCCCGCGCGCCTCCCCCGTCTCTTCTCGGGTCGGACTTGAGAGAGCGGCGGAAAACGAGCCTCTAAACATGAGTTCTTCAGATGAGTACCTCGTCATATGTTTGTTGGACAGAGCGATGGCGTACTCAGCTACTACAGTCTTTCCAGCGGATGTGTGAGCAGCAACAAAGACGCTCTCGTTGTTTTCCAAACAAAGCACGGCCTGTTTCTGAAAAGTATCCAGCTCAAACTTCCACTACAAACAGCAAAACACATACAAGGGTTACCGTTACTGTGAGTTTCATACATCGCAAAGTAAATTTAAAAAAAGCTGTCTTATAACGCATGATTTCACGCGGTAAATGCAAGTACTTCTGGTAGCTCTGTGGATTAGCATCCAATTTCTCCCGATAACATCTCCACGCATTTAAGTAGATAGGTGATGAGAACAAAGAAAATCATCAACTGGAGATATAGTCTTCATGAGCCCAAAAAAATCTTATTCTCTACACTAAAATTACAGCAAAAAGAATCAAACTTTTGAGTTTGGGGCTGAAAGATGTCACATGACTATTCACTGCAGCCTGTTAATCCAAGCAGTATATGGAAAGTGTGTCACACTTGAAGCAAGTTACATAGAGTAGCAACTAGAAGTCTGTTTTAGCTCGGTGAAAGAAATTTGGCCAGAAGTCATACTGTATGTTTGACTCTTGTTGGGACCTGTTGGAAGGAGTCAGAAGCTGTATTTTTCTCTGAGTAGCTAGTGTCACTGGCTGATAAGCATCTTTTTTATAAGCGTGAGTAAAGTGCCAAAACAAGGTTAATTTCTGACCTTGTGGGCCATATCAGGAACTCGCTTGTGAAAATCTCTCACAGGTTCTGTCACATCTACCATTATAGCCCATTCCTCCTTGACTGGTTTATCTATAACAGGAGTTGCTGAAGTTAATTTGTTCTCCAAATCTTGGCTCTCCACTAACACATTTTCAAGGCTATCATGCCTCTGGAGACCTCCTGCAAAATTATATTAAACAATTAGATTATCAGCTCGAGATTTCTATCGTGCAGTAGTTGACGAGGGTACAGCCCGAGTCAACTATCACACGAAATAATCAAGAAATCAAGAGCGAATAATCTAATTGTTTTAGTCATTCAAAACTTTATCTAAATCCTCTTCACAGACACTTCGAAAATGCCAAGAAGTGGCCGTCATTTTGTTAACAAGGGCACACTGCTATGCTACTCACTATCTATCACAGAATAGATGGGGAGCAGCATAGAAAAATCAGAGAATGCAATCGTGATAGAACACTAGCATATTTCTACCAAATGAGAATATTATTCTTCTCAAAGTACTTTCAGAAATAAAAATATATTGTGGAAGCATAGTTTGCCTTAATTCAGATGGTAACCACAAACCCTTCTCCCTTAAGGAGGCTGGCAACAGTTTCCAGCACCTTAAATTTTTGAAAATTTAAGGTGGCTCTGAACCCTCTCCACAGAATGTTTTTAACTTGGTAAAAATTTGCATCCTGTCATGCTTATCAAAATTCGATAATAAAAAATGAGGGTCACCAAAGTCATTTTGAGTTATAAGCGCTTTAAGCTAAAATTAAGAGTGTTTTAGCAGGTTATACTGTTGCTATGGTAACCTATTGTGCCACAGAATTGACACCAACATGTTCACCAATTACTGGGCAGTTTTTTGATGCCATGATTGTGGCATCAACTGATATGGAGTGGTTATCCTGACCCATCAAAATCCCTGTTTGGAAAGTGCTGGAGCATGTTTTGAGCCACCTTAAACACCTTTTCCAGATATTACAACTAAACTAACTAGCTTATAGTTATTTCTAAACATCTCTAATGACATAAGTTGGAAGAATTTGATAACATATCATGACAATTTCTTCTTAAGGATAAATTCTGTTATTCTCTTGAACTCTATGCTACTATTGTTTTGAAACTTTTAAAGAACAATTTGGATGCTCACAACTATTTAGGTGTTCATCTACAAACAATGGATTTGTTCTTACCTTCTGTACTGTCCTCTGGGTCAATAACAGATTCTCCCCTCTCTGGCAACTACAAAACAAAGAGGAGACTCAAACAGAGAAGAACATTATCGAGTGGGGAATTCTAAGCTCAAAAAGTTGCTGTAATAACTCACTTTTGTTTGGGTAAACATTGTGTTAGACTCAATTGTCTAGTGCAAAAGAAAATGACAAGAAGCCATATGAATCCAGTTTTCAGTCAGTTACTAAACCTGATCTATGTCGTCTTCATCTGAATCGAGATCATCACCATCATCACTGTACTCTAAGTCTTCCAGTGTTGTGCCAGCCATGATGTCAGACATGGCCAAGACTTGGGGCACAGAGGTATAGGAATCTCCTTCTGAATTTAAGAACAAATCAATTATGACTCACTTAACACAGCTCGACAATAATACATCAACACTTAACAAGTGCCTGAAATTCCAAATAAACCTCTGCTAGTGCTGTGTCAGCAACACAGCTATTATAGCAAACAATATGTGCACAGGGTGAATTTATACACACTCAGTGATGCAACACTGAGGGAATGGACATAGCTTTTTGCACGTATTGCAGGCCTATCATACCAGATAAAAATAATATTACAGTAATAAAAATACTATAAAGACCAACCTTGCTCCTCTTTTGCATCACTAAAAGAAACTCCTTTTTCAAATCCCGGTGGCACAGAAAGAAGATCTGCAGATACAAGAGGAAAAAGACTGACATGAATACACTTTGTCACACAAACACTGTCTACTACCCTCTCCACCTCCACATTTGTCCTGATGGGGTGTCATGACAGGAACATATCACTGGCATGGTGACACAAACCTGACAAAGTGTGTATGAATGTGTCAGTACATTGACATACCTTTCTCAAAGTTCAGCTCCCCATCAAACACAAGGTCTGGTTTTGTAGTTTCTGGAGCCTCCATACCACCTTTGCAACATCAAACAAAACTATTCAGAACAGTGCAGTATAAACTTCAGCTTGGTTTTATCTTATCAATAATAATAATTAATTAAAATATTTATCTAGGGAGCCCACTTGCTTTGGCAGTTTTCAGTGGGGCCCTGCAAATCATAATTAAAATTAAAAACAAGGAAAGAGATTAAAAAAATTGGTACTACAATGTAATACTAATTTTCATTTATGCTGTCATTTGTTCAATTCATTTAACAATAAGTGATCATTCCATGATATTCGGTGTTGTTAAGTCAGGCATCACCAAAGCACCAGGGAAAACTACTGAATATCGTTCTTTTTAAAATTATTCCACAGAAGATTTTGTAAATGACTTGAAGGATGTTGACCTGAAGGATGTTGACTGCGTATATTAATGTCTGCATATATCTAGTATAAAGCAGCAAGATCATCAGTCCACAAACCCATTTTTTTGATATAAATATGTTAGAGCTCTGCTGCACTAGACTCCACAACATCACTTTTACCTGGTAAAAAAGGATAATTTGTAGACTCTCCTCTCACAGAGGCAGACAGTGGTCCAGGTTGTCGTAACAGGGACATGGAATTTTTAGCAGTGGATCCGGTATCTGTCAACATCACCTTTCAGCGAGCCATCCAAATAAAAATATCACAGGTTACATGTAAGTTATCTTAGATTACTGATGATCACAAGATTGCTGATGAGCTACATGCATTTAAATACTGGTATAAGTTCACTTAAGTATCAGCAATATACCTGTAGAGACCTTAATTCAAATCTGGGCTTATCAAGAAATTCACAGACCAGCCTTTTGATACATGTATATTAGGCAAGTCCAGTTAGTCATGTGAGCCAAAGAGGGATACTGAAGTATCAAAATGATCAAGACATTTTAAAGAATACTGGAACTGATTAATTTTACACAGTGGAACCCCATTAATCCGGTCACCAACAGGCGACAAAACTCTAGCCGTATTAACGGGGCGGCGGTATTAAAGGGGCCCTTTAAATAAGAAAACGACTGACCGAGCTTTTCTTCGGGCCAGAATAAACTGGCCGTAATAATGAGGGGGCTGTTTTAATGCCAGGGTGGCCTTAAGCCAGGGATTCCACTGTATTGGGGAAAAGGGACAGAAATTTCCCCTGAGATAAATTTTGTTCTAAAATTTTAAAAACTCTCCTTATGATACTTAATTATTAATGAGTTCACGTGCAAGTTTAAGTTGAAATCTTGTCTGAGTGATATGAGTACCATACTTAATTTAAAAGTGATTGTCATTGTATTTCAAGAGGTTACATTTAGCTGATGTTTAGGGGATGTTTAGGGGATGTTTAGGGTCCAGTACGAGTAAGTTTGACAGTCCTAAAGCTTGACAGTCCTGCAAAAATTGCACACAGCCTTCAACATTTCAAGAAATCATCTGAGACTACAATATTGTGGTAGAGGTTTAAAACATTCTTTAAAATCTTACTGCATTTCTCATTGTTTGGCAATTCTGTATGAGAATTTTAGAAAATGTCAGAGCTACAGGCAGTATTCAAAGCCAAGAAATGATAGCATGATGATGAAATGAGTACTGGCACTGGGAGAGGTGACAAGAGGGGCAAATGGATAGACATACCTCATTATAGCCCAGAAGCTCTCCAGTTGTTGGATTTCTCTCTACTTTCAATGTTGATGGAACAGGACAGACATCTGAAAACAACAGGCTCTCTGGGTCTCTTTCACGGGGCCAAAACCTTTAATTTTAGATCAAAAGAAAATTTTAATTATCAAAACACAGTTTTCATTTAATTAAGATATTGTAATCTGAGTGTACCCCCTCACTCAAACCTACTGATTTGGTAAGTTACCTTTGTCCTAGAGACATATGAATGATCATCATTACCATTATTAACATCACCACCTATATTTTGTAGTCTACTCAAATGCGAGCTGTGCCCTAAAAAATAAGCCATTAGTGCTATAATTAAACTGATAATGGAAATGGAAATGGAACACAGGAGTCTGTAGTCTTGTGATACACTGAGATGCAGTTATTTATTTACATTACCTTTGTGTTTTGTGAAAGTCATGGATGGGCAGGGTGGTGGGATCCAAAAGATATTTCTCTAAATCAGACTTCAAATCTGGAGCAAACAGAGGAGGTAAACCACAAGGAAGCTGCAAACAACAGGTTATACAGAAAATTACTAACAGTAGATTGTGTAAAAGTTATCAACAGAAGACTATTAATAATCTGTTCCCTTGAGGTTACACTTCAGTTACATTTTGTATAATAATTGTCCTTGATGTGATAAATATTGTTTTTGGTTTGAAGATATTCAATCCACTTTGCTTTTTATCTCAGTTTCTTCCCCATGACCTTTTCTCATTGCATTTAATGTTAGTTGACCTTGATGTCATCAAAAATTGTATCTACAACATTTTCAACTATTGCTCATTACCAGAGGACAAGTTTGGACTTCTATCACCCAGACAGATTTGTTATCAAAACTTGTTCGCAATAGAAGGGGTCAAATGACACTGGCAGTCATCCTGACCCTTACCATCCGATGACAATGACAATGACCATGACAGCAATGATGACAATAGGAATGACAATGATGATGATAATGATGATAATCATGAAGAGGAACGAGTGTGGATAGAGGGTGGGAAGAGTTGGGATGGAAGTCATAGAGGGCCGCAAAAACATCTGTGAAAGACATGAGATGGATGGAGGGCTTTTCTGAATAACCTCAAGCATTCTCTGAGGCACAAAAAAGATATATAAATGTAAGTACCAGTAAGTAATCAGAAACAAAGATACAAGGAATAAAATTCAAACTGGTTTGTGAACTTTCATGTCAAGACAACATGACTGGTGGCTTCCTTGGAGGTTTTCAGTTCTAAGCCTAATTTATACATTTACTATTTTTGATATTGTATTAATTTAGGTTATAAACTTTGTAAATAAAATTACAAAGGCAGTAAAAACATGTCATAGGAAATCACGGCAAGTTTTAAGTTACCAGCCTGTCAACGACAAAGAAAAAAAAAATTTCAAGAGCTATTACTGCATTCAATATAAACTTACAGTAGTCAGTGGTTTTAGTTCTTCCTTAGAGGATTTATTGATTGATTCTGAAATAACTTCAATTGTCCCTGTACATCCAACTTCCAGAAGATCAAAAGCATACTCCAAGGCATCAGACTCCTGTTTTGTACCTTGTGATGCAAAAAAAGTCAATGAATGCAAACTATATGGAGGAGACCTACAGGGGGTACCACCAAGGTCTTCCATTTATTTAGTATTGATGGGTCTTTATCATGTGAGATTTTCAAGATAAAAACATCATTATTTTCAGAACTTTTAAACCAGCAAAAAAAGATGCATAAAAAGTCAATGAATACAAACTATATGCAGGAGACCTACAGTGGGTGTCGCCAAGGTCTTCCATTTATTTAGCATTGATGGGTCTTTATCATGTGAGACTTTCAAGATAAAAACATTATTATTTTCAGACTTTTAAACCAGCATTATCTGGTCCAAAATTTCATGATATCAGTAAAAATACATCGCTGAACTCATTGCAAATGGAAGCGAAGAGCTAAGGGTAACAGCTGATTATATTTGCATTAGTTCCATGCTAATCATGAAGGAAGAGATCAAATTTAGTCATTACCAAGAGAAGTTTTATATGACCTTCATTATATATGGGCGAATAATAAATGAACCTGGCATCCAAGTGAAAAGTCTTGAACAGATCTAGATTATCCGTTTTGTAGCATACAAAACAGATTTTTTAGAGTTGCTCTAAACAGCTTATAAAACGGAATAATTTTCAGAAAATTCAGTTTTGCGACAAACACAGAAAACCATCCATAACGGACCAATACCGGTAATGTTCAAAACTTTTTTTCTTCACAAGATCATGACCATGTAGTGGTGTACACAAATTAAGGCTTGACAAATTTTGATGCTTTTGTAAGAATAATGGAACATAACAATTAAGAAACTTGGCAAAAATAAAATCTCAACAACTGTCACCTTTCTCTTCCATATTTCGTCCTTTAATAGCGAGTTTTTCTGTCCACAATCGCTAACATTCAAGCCCTGGTCCCTCAGCTTCCTCATTCGCCGCCATCTTTACCGAGCCCCCTTTAATAGAACTGGATTCTACTCTCCTCAATCTCTCGCCAACAAATAATATATTCCGAGCTCCAGTCTCTTGCGCGCTATTTGTTTAGAAAACATTGCCCGAGGGGGAGCGTTTTGATAGAGGCTTACGATTTTCAAGGCACGCTATCTGGTTTACGTTTATTTCCACGGTCTCTTTGTCAACGAGTGTAACGGAAAATAACGTTCGTGTAATCAATGGCTGCTGTGAAAGACGAAGAATATGATCTCGCCTTCTTGGATGAAGATAATATCGATCAAGATGAAACCGACGCTGCTACAACTCGACTTATCCAACTTGAAAAAGATTCGGAAATCCCAACACGATATTTGGTTCGGAAGATATTTTCTCCGCATTTGGAACCGCCATATCACTACCATCCTGCCTCAGAAGTGTCCCAGAGACGGAAAAAGGTAAAAGTTCTTTTGTGTTGTCTTTATTTTTGTGATAAAGTGTATTAGCTGAGGCGAGACATTGTGCAAAGGTTGTCTGTTGATTATTAAAGCATGCCCCGAGAGATTTGATTTCACAGTTGTCAGCGCTGAAGGATAAGCACAGCTTACGTTTAACAGTTTTCGGACAAAAGAGATAAAGAAGTTAAAAGTGAATTGGTTCAATTCTTTGTCGACTGAACATTTCTTTGCAGCGCTGGAGAAGAAACTTCTCCCGAAATTGACAAGCGCGATCATGTCCAAAATGCTGTCTAAAGGCTGTATTTAAGATTGTCGAAAAACAGTCGCAGTGATTGACCTCGATCTACCTGCAGTTTCTTTTTTTGTGAACTACCGTACTTCAACTTGTTTTTGTTGAAAACATTAACCCCTCAGTGTGTTTTTAGCGGGATATTTCCGGTGTTTTTCCGTAAGGATAAAAGCAAAGTCTTCGGTTAAAACGAGTATGGTCGCAGCGCGGGGTTTGTTTCTGTCATTTCCCAGAGGAAATGGACGTCTCTGAATCTGTTATCGTCGTAGAAAATTGACATGTTTGTCCGTTTACCCTAAAATGATCTCATTTGCTGTCAATTTGCTTGTCTTGTTTCTTCAGCGATTGGCGGACGCCAACATTGAAAGGGACGCATTTGTAGGCTTTGTTATTGCCATTGTTTTATCGCATTAAAATTGACATGACATTTGTTAGAAATTGCATTATCTGTGATTGACAGTTTGTGATATTTTGATTAATGAATATGTAGAGGGCTCTGCCTTTGTGACATGCAGTATTTCAAGAAAATATCACACATCTCTTTTTGTATTTGAGTTTATTTCAAATTTATGAAAGGAACTTTTTTATTCATGGTTGAAATTGTCCTGATCATACATACACTAATACTGTCAATACTGTATAAGTTGTAATTGTTTTCAAGGTTTGACAGTTTGCTCTGTTATTTAAAATATTGTTTATCATCTTATATAATCAGAACATTTTAAACTTACAGTTTATGTGCAGGTGTTTGGAAAATTACTTTTGATTTTAAGGAAAGTGTGGACCAGGCTGAACATACATTAAGTTTTAACAAGTACAGAGTAAAACTTAAAATGTGTATTTAACACAAAACTCAAAAACAAAACCAAGTCATGCTGATATGGGAAACTTTCTCTCGATAAGTGTTAGTGTAAATTTGACAGAAAGTGCAATTTTCATCCTTTGTGTATTTTAAGCCCATTTTGCTGTTTCGTATGACTTGTGTTCTTTTGTATCTAGAGTGTGATGGAACAGGTGAATTAAAATAAAAGAGATGCAATAAACATACAAGGAAATACAGTTGTCAGTGTTAATGCAAGAGAACATGCGAAATTTGATCATGTATATTAAGTGTTTACTGCCCAGGTTAAATGAAGTGGTTGGTTTTCATATATAAAACAAGGTTGATTAGGTGGCAGAGTTAATTTTTGTCAAAAAAGGAAACTTGCATGCTATATTATGGTACAAATATTCACAGTTCTAGAACTGTACAGTAGTTTAAAGTGTCCTTAAAATTCCAGGTCCTGATTTATGTTGTCTTGTTAACTTAATCCTTAACTGTTGCCTTCTGGCGTACTTACATTTTTATTAATTATTATGGGACCAATAGCAATTACTACTAACAGTTTACAGACTTGTTGTTAGCATGTAAGTATTGTGATTTGGGTCATGACCACGTAAGATAAGCTATTTCTTAAAAATGAATTTTAGGATCACTGTTTAAAGTAATTCACAGTATACACGCTCTAAAAAGAAGCTGCAAATATAGAAACCGCATCTATGGCTACAAAGAGAGCTAGCGTTGTAATATAGCATATTTTATTTTATTTATATATTTATTTATTTATTTTATTATTATTATTTTTTTCTTTTTGTAACTTATGTTCTCGAAGATATTAGCTCTACAGCTACTCTGTGAATTTCGAGCATAAATAAAGTAGATATGTGTATGTATGTGCTTGCATGTTCAGTGCAAAACATTAGTGCCTTATCCTGATTGCAATAAACACACAGTCTGACACTGATTCTTCCCTGAAGCTAAGCTACACACTCCTTCAGGGGTGGTGGATAGTCCTTCAAATAGTCTGGGTCTTGCAAAATTTCCGTCAAATAATTTCACAGGTCTGGCATTCTTGTTGTTTTAGCAGTTATGTGCATCTAGTAGTCTCAAATGAATATTTCCTCAAGGTTGACTCAGAGTTTCTGTTTTTTGTAAGGCCAAGAAAGTCTCAAACTTGATTGTTTGTTTTGATAAATGATGTCTAAAGGTCTTACAGTCACTGTCTGAACGTCTGGCAGTCATATTAAAAACACTTTGAAGTCTTGGTCTTGCAAAGAAAAATGCTAGCCTCGCTGCCTCGCAAAATCTCACATTTACCATTCACTTCACCTTCTTTCCTTTAGCTGGCTTCAGCTAGGAAAACTTTATTTTCACTGGCAGTTGATTTGAGATTGAAAACGATATAGCAGTACAAGATTGCTCCCTGGGATTGCATGGAATTTGGGACACTGACTGACTGTAAGAGGGTGGTTACTTTTGAGAGGTTTAGTGTAATGTGTTGGTTTGTTGGCAGGTCCACAGTAAATGGGGTTCTGAAGTGGGTAAAGCTTGGCACAGTTACTCTCGTCAAGATGACCTTGTAGCTTTATTAAGCTTTGAAAGCACTTCTAGTTCAAGTGTCTCCAGTCTTGATGAAGCAGTCATTAGGAGGGTAATAGAAGCTCTATCAAAGAAGAGTGGTGATACCAAACTTGAACCTCTTCGCTTCAGTGGCCTTCAGCTTCTAATGAAGTTTTCAAGCTCTGCTGGTTATGAAGCTCTTGGTAAATGCTTTCTGGAGGGCAAAATAGAGGAAATCTCCCATCTTAAGCTCACTGAGATTCAAGGTATGCTTTTCAAGTATTTTTCACAAAATAACTGCATAAAATGCAGGCTTAGAGTAGATGGGTGAGACTAGAGACACACATTCATGGTGTGATATATCAAACACAAGATATTGTGCCTCATCACACTTCTAAACCAAAAGAGAGTTGACAATATGATGTGCAGGAACATATTTCTGATGAAATTCTAAAGTGTTGGGAAATACATTGTAACACATTCTTGAGTGTTTGATTTACACCATCTCTTCCATTGAAACTAAAACTATGAATTAAGTGGGGAAATAAATCATAAAAGTCTGTGTTAATAATTAACACAGACTTTTATGATCTGATATCCAAACCTATTGCAGTTACATTTTTTTTGACCTTTGCATTTAAACATTTACACTTAAGTAAAGGTAAGTCATTTCCAATATTGTTTTATTTTCAGATGATTGTAGTGGGTAACTGATCTTTTTTTTTTTTTTTTTAGCTGTATGTCTAACAGTTCCTCCACCCTGCTATATAGAGATAGCCACTCCCGCTGGTGAAGGTGCATCACTCAAGGAAACCCTTTCTTCTCTGCTGATATCTCAGCAGTCCATTTTCCCATTTCTGTGCGTCAGAGAACCAGAGCACAAATTTACCAATGGAGCAAGCCCAACAAATTCTCCGGCTTCCAAGACCAGACGCATGGATAACGGAAGTCTTACATCCCCAGCACTGGGTGTTATGTTGATGTTTACACAGCGAGCGCAGAAGAATTCTGAAAGCTGTTTGAATGTAGTCAAGGGAAACTCTAGAGATTGGGAGAAGGTCAACATGCCGCCAGCTATCTCAGATGGGGACGAGGTGTATTTCAAAGCTGCAAATAACGATGGTCCTCTGTTTGCGGTCAAGAAATTATCACCTTGTCCTGGAGTTCGCATTCTACTTTTTGTGAACAAAGACATGGATGAAGTAGAGAGATTTTACTCCTTGATCACTGGTAAAACACCACTGGCCTATAACAAGATAGAAGAAGGCCTTAGCTACCGCAAGTTTCCTCTCTCAGACAAACTGGAACTCCAACTAATTTCGTACCCATCTCTTAAATCTCAGCCAGTGAAAAACGCTGCTCTTTGCTTTATGATGAATGATGTGAACAAAATGTGTTCGGAAATTCCAGGCGGAGTTCGAAACATTGGTGAGGGACATTGGCAAGTGAAAGATCCAGAAGGGAATGCAGTTATTCTATATAGTTTGTTAAAATAGACTTGACTTTTTAGCTGAAGTAGATGTATAGCTTTTTATATCTTTACCTTAATATTATTGAGGTGTACATGTATTTAGGTGTTTTAAATTGCCCTTCTCTCAAGTGCTTTTCCTTCGCTTAGTCAAAGTCTCAACTGTAAAGCTTTACTAGTAGTTTGAAACAACTGCAGGGATAAGGAAAATTTGTGAAGTCTCACAGATTTAGTGTGTTAGTGATCTTCCTTGGTTGTTTTTCATTTTGTAAGCATCAGAAAAACTCATTATTTTTATTTTTATCTCTTCTGACCATCTTTGCAGTGAAACAGATCTTAGTCACACCTTTTTTTCTGTTTTTTTTTTTTTTTTTGGATTTCAAGAAAATTTCTACGTTATCAAAACAACTTTTAAGTTATGACATTCACAAAATACCGAAATACAAACTACATAAACTGTTCAAACATTGAAAAATCAACAAGACAACATGAAAGCACTGCACAGTCAATAGCTTTTCTTTGAATGGTCACACAGGAGGGTTAGCCACCATGTACAATGCGTTTTACGCTCTATAGAATAGAAAAGCGAATCTTAAATTCCACTGTTCAAAAATCTGTTTTAAAGTATGACATTTCAACGACAGTGTTCGTTAAGAACGTTTTGTAAAAAGTTGCTTTTGTTGGCGCCTCCAACTCTTTACATGTCTGGTAAGACTGGGTGTACAAAAGTCTATTTTTCAGTTTATTTTGATTTAGATAAGTCTTGTAAGTATGTAGGTACGGTCATCCTTAGTTGTAAATCATCGTAGGTCACCTTAAAATATTGTCAACAGTTGAAGTTATATTGATGTTAAATAATATTAGATCTTCTGTGTTATTTGATTGTTATGAAAAGGACTTGAAGTCGTAAAACAACAAGACAGCAAAACCAACGTGAAGATTAATGCATTTGCTCGCGAACAAATCACAAACTTATGATTCTTACTGTATCGCTGTACTTGTTAGGGTTTCTTTCCCACGCTCTATTCAATACAACATCCACTTGGATGCTTTCCGCTCGACCAAAACTTCCGGTTTCAGTTTCCGGAATCCTTCACTTCAGTGGCGAAAGGAAAAACATTTTCTAGTTGACTGTAACAGACTAGGAATTACTTCCAAAGTTCCCCAAAAAGTGGACTAGCGCGCGAGGTATAGCCACATTGGGTTTTCGAGAAAAATTCTCCCGAAAACTTCGGTTCCATTTAATGCTGCAAATGGAATTTCTTGACTTTTCGGTTAGCTGGTTACCCTGTAAGAGAGAGATTCCCTTATCTTACTCTCGCCGAGCAGAAAGAGAAGGCAACCTCTGTCTCGCAGGTTATTGGGTGGTTTCCATTTCGGAAATTAACAACGTTTTCGGGAAAACTTCGCCAAGAAAGTTCCGAACCATTTGTTCTCGTTCCGAATGGGAAGCGCCCTTGGCTTCGTGTCAAGGTCTTGAAAGGTAATAGAAAGGTTTGAATCAAGAAGTGATATTAATAGAAAGGTTTGATTCAAGAAGTGATAAAGCCACGGCGGTGTGATCTAAAGGCGTGATGAAGGTGTTAATTAAGGCGTAATAACAATGTGATTCACGCGTGATAAATGTGATTCAAGTGACTCGTGGGATGTTCCATGGTATACCACTCGGAATGGTTGCATGACTAGTATTTAGTTTGGCTACGGAATATGGTGTATGAAACCGAGGATCTTACTCATCTGGAAATTGGCGAATGTGGTCCTGACAACCTTACCCGTTAAGGGATGTTAGGAGAACTAAACATCGAAGGGGAATCGATTCGGTGTAGTTTCCAACGGAGGTAGCCGTTGTTTAGAGTGATTTTTCAACAGAGCGGTTTTCATTTGAGTGTCGAAAGTAATTAGACATTTACTTTGGTTTTGGTTTTGGTTTTACCACGGTTTTAGATTGGCTGAGTAGTCTAATTGGTAAGTAACTGGTTTGGTTTTGGTTTTGCGACACTCAATTGAAAACCGCTCTATTGAGTGTCGTAAAACCAAAACCACTGCAATCACTCTAGCCAATCACAAAGGACACAGACAATCCAGTGAACCAATCAAAACTCGAAGTAATCACATGTAGGTGACGCAAAGCGCGGGAAAACGAGTGCGAATGAGCCACCATGGGTTTTGGTTTTATTTCTGATTGGATGAAAAAGTGGCGCGAGTTTAAGCCAATCACGGTGTAGCGTGGTTAATGTAGAACCCCTGTAGAACCAATCACTGATCAGCGCACGCTTAGGAAAAAAAATCCCGGGGCCGTTGTAGAGAGGACTGGAAAGTTTCGTACGCGTTTTTCGAATATATATTGTATTGAATACATGCAACCAAAAACATTGTTCTCAAGAGTCAAACAACAAACTTCTTTAGCCGACAAGAAAAGTATTATTGTTTACCTCATATGAAATAATGAACAGACGATTCTCAAATGTTGTCGTGAGGAGATTAGGAGAGAAAAAATCCAAAGGGAAGAAACGAGAAGCTAGATAGTGCCTCATTTATATATTCCCCATCACTCCTGAAGGCCCCTTTTCTCTCTTTTGATCTCTCTCCCCTCCCCTTGGAAGCCTTTGCGTAGGAGAGAATCTCCAATGATACTAGGTTACTTCGTTCATTAAACATCTTTATTTAAGTTGATTTTCCTTATTTTTACGGTTTTAAACATTAAGAATAGTTGCTTTCAGTATTTCCTACACTTTTACATCAAAGAATTCAAACAAATTTTTTCCAGTCCAAAACCTGGATTTCATTCAGTTCTCAATAATGTGCAAAATATAATGAAAGAGGCTCTATAAAAATAGCTTTTTGACAATTTTAAGGTCTCAAGAGAAACTGTCAGTTAGTGGCAAATCGCCGTTTCCGGAGCTATCAAAATGGAGCTGTCAAAATGATTTGTAAACAACTTTCTTGTGAATTGTATGAGATGCCGCTAGTATTTTCCCCATTTGATTTCAAAAAAAGGTGAGGCGGACTACAGTTCAACCGACAAATTCAATCGAGAAAAGCCAATTCATGTTTGCAAATATTAAGCAAAAATCATTCAGCTCTGAGTGACTTGGCCGAGTTTCAGCTTTGCCTCTGGAATGGATCAGTAGACGGAGAGAGGCATCAAGTGCCCGAAGCTCTCGACAACCTCTGCAAGAGAAATGACTCAAGTTCCTTGAATCGCTTGACGTAAAAGTCCGTGACTCCCATCAAATCACCCATAACGTATGACTCCAATTCACGTGTTGTCTGATTGATGTAAGTGATGGTCGACGTACCCTCCTCCCCATCAGTTTCCTTGATGAGCATCCCAGAGCACAGGTGTTCTTTACGATTGTACTCTGGGGAAGGGGGTAGGGTTGTTACTTTGACCGATCGGTAGGCAATGGTGTAGTGGTCTCGTCCGTCACAAGGAACCCTGCGTGACACCAGCAACACCACGTCATCTGGTTGCGTAGCGTTAGGCATCATGCTCTTTAGAACCATGTGGAGAATCACATCGCCATCATCAACCTTTTCTACCACTTCCACTTTCATCAGAAGAGGATCCCATTCTTTACGAGCAAGTTCGTCGCTAAGCAACGTGAAAACAACTTCAGGACGGACCTGGATAGAATAATTGACCTTCACACAGAGGTAATTGTCAATGTCACACTTGGATAGCGTGACACCAGAAGAAGATTGTACATCTTCCCATTTCGTTAGCTGGTATAGCTTCACCAACGCTTCTATGTTATTGTAGTTCAGCAACTGACTAATGCGTGGACTCCAAGGTATGGCGATCACAGGCCCGACAGATCTACGGATCTGCTCCCTCTCAAAACGCAGGCGTTTCCTTGCCATAGCCTCCACGGCGCGTCGTTTTTCTTCGGCGGTCTCCATCTGCAACTGTGGCAACATCTTCAGGCCTCCTCTCCCATCATCACGCCTCGGAGCTACAAAGATCAAGAAGGCACTATTGACGTGTCGCACTTCACCGCCGATGGAATACGCCTCCACACGGCATCCCACCTCCATGTGTACGTCATACGTATTGTTCACCCTCGTCTTGATGATCACCCGATCCCCCACCTTGATGGGTCCGCGAAACTTGACCTCGTCGACAGCTTGCAGCTGTGGGTGTGACCGGCACAGGCGGGTAGCCGTGATTGTGCAGGCAGCCTCCATCCAAGCCATGACTTGACCACCGAATGCTGTCTTATGGTGGTTAGCGTGCGGAGGTAGGACCAGCTCAACGCTTTCCAGGGAAGTCTTGACGGCAGCAATCTCTCCACCAGCTGTCTGTGTTTGATGATTCTCCGTTACCGTGCACATTTCATTGCCTCCATTGTTATCCTGCTTCTTTGCAAGCTCTTTCAGGTTCACTGGATACTGAATCCGCATTCTTCTTCTCTCGTTAGCGAGCGCGTATTGTGATTTTTCTTCCTCCGTAAAAGGGACAACAGGGGTCAACTGCTGTTTTCGGTTGTCCTTATCCAAGGCTACGAAAGTGAAGAAAGCTTCGCAAACTTTTTGAACCTCGCCACGGAGTAAATCTTCCACTTGTACCTTCACTCCAACTTCCATGCTTGTGTTGAACGCGCGATTGACCCGCGCTGTGAGATTAACAACTTGGCCGACATAGATCAGTTGTTCAAAATAGAGTTCGTCCATGGAGGCCGTCACACACGAGGTTCCAGCGTGTTTCTCGGCCGACAGACACGCGGCGGCGTCCATCCATTTCAGCAGCTGTCCACCACCGAGGCAGTTTTCTTGCCGCTCGTTTGTGTGCGTTGGAAGAACGAGTTTATTCATTTCGACCTCCGTCGGATTCTTGTAGGTGTCCATTGTTGTTGTTACAATATTCGGACTGTTTTGTCCTCTGTGCAATACATCCACGTCGAATTCTAGACCATTTTGTCGTGACGGACGATAGGGAGGCTTTAGTCATTAAACGAATAAAAGAGAGAAAACTAAAAGGCAGTTGAAGCCAATGGTGCGACCGAAGTACCTGAAGTATCTCGAGGGTTGCTGCATACCGTTTTGAATCAGCGTTGTCAACAAAGAAATTAATTTGCATGCTGTGACTTGTTTTCACGTTACGTAATATTAAAATTACGTGACAAGATGGGTGACAAGCAAAAATAATGTACCCGTCGGAAGAAATTAAAATATCCAAATTTAATCTTGCCAAGATCAAAAGCACGCTAAATTAAAGCAGTGAAATGTTTAGTTTTAGGGTGAATGTCATGAATTTCAACCATCCGTCTCCGGAGTCGCACACTTTCGAAAGTGCGTGTTTCCCTGATTCTTCGAGGGATTCTTGGACTGTGTCCAGGGATTCTTGGCATGGTACCGTTCCTGATCTTTTGTTACAGTTGTGTTGAATTCGACGGCGCCTTGTTTTTATCTATTTATTTATTTCTTTCTTTATTTCTTTATTTATTTTTCATAATTTCAGTCACTAGTGGTAAAAATAGCCTTTCAGCGCTTTGTCTATATTTTCCTTGGTTTTAGAATACAATTTTTTAGGTTTTATGGGAGACGAGGTGCGTCATGGTTAGTCGAGATTACTACGTTAGTTGTCTTCTTAGGCAAGACACTTTACTCTCACAGTGTCTCTCATCACTCAGGTGTATAACTGGGTACCGGCGAATTTAATGCTGGGGGTAACCCTGTAATGGACTAGCATCCCACCCATGCTACTGAAACCGGAAGTACGCGCCGGCTTGATGGGCCACTGGGTTCATATGCAGACTTTACCTTATAGATAGTTTTCACTGTCACGCAATAAAAAAATAATAAATCAAAAATTATTCTGTGGATGAAGTCAAGAAAATTCGATCTCACAGAGGATAAATATAGAACACACTCCTACAAGTTTTAGGCCTGTGCTCTTTCCCAGGTTCAGATGTTTGTCGAAATGTTCGCACAAATTTACAGAGCCCAGAATATAGAGTGGAGTGGAGTGGCTCCGACCTCCGAATGCACTGGGAACGAGTATGGTTAGCTATCTATAGCATCCCGGTTAGTCTACCTTTCACTCAGGTTAGCCTACTTTAAAGACTTTAAACTCAGGTTAGCATACTATCCACTCTGGTCAGCCTAACTAGCGCTAGCGTTCCGGTTATCCTACAGAGCGCTCCGGTTAGCCTACTCGGTTAGTTCTTAATATTCGTAATAGTAACACGATATATTCCTAAAATAATCACTTTCCGGCAGCTCGGCAGCTCCCTGGTGTTGTACTGATCATGAGACTTGCTTATGACCCAAATGACTCGGGTTTGATTTTGGCTTTTAAAATTGACTTTTTCTTTTTTTCTTGTTTAGAGAAAAGTGTCCGGAGCCATTCCTGGAATTAACGCCATGTGCCCAGAATGGAGCCGCCATATGCGGCCGAAAAATACTGAAACCATCTGAAATTACTTTGGTTATCTAGGTGACTGATTATCTGTACTGCACATACGTACATGAAATGCCTATATATTTAAGAAAGCTTCCAAAAAATGTCTTTAAGAGGAAAATAAAACAAATACTTTTTGAAATTCTAGCTTCAGAAGACTGTTATATTGATCTTACAGAAATCGTTCAAAAAGTAAAGCTGAATTTATTTTCCTCCTAGTATGTATTCATAAATACTCAATAATTTCGCTTTAGTGTATCTGTAGTCTCTCGTCGTAACTGTTGTTAATTATTATTTGTAATATCGTTAGTTTATTAGTTGTCTTTAGTCATCGTTGTCAATTCTAGTCTCTTTAGTTCTCTTGTTACCCTCAGTTGTATTTAGTAGTACCTAGTTGTATATTAATAACTCGTCCTAACATGACCCGCCTAGATTAGCTCAGCTATCCGCGGGCATGTTACAATTGTAATTTTAATTTGAGAACAAATAAAATGTATGTATGTATGTATGTATGTACATAAACAACTTTTCTGCTACTTTTACTTAACAAATGGCCCACCTGCGCGAAGCGCGAGTGTGGAAGGCGCGGTGGCCTCATGGTTAACGCGCTCGTCTCCGGATCGAGCGGTCTGGATTCGAGCCCTGGCCGGAGACATTGTGTTGTACACTTGGGCCTGCGCTCTCACAGTGCCTCTCTCCACCCAGGTGTATGAATGAGTACCGGCGAATTTAATGCTGGCCGGGTAACCCTGCGATGGACTTGCATCCCATCCGGGGGGAGTCCAAATACTCCTAGTCGCTGCATGCTACAGAAAGCGGAGATAAGCGCCGGCCTAATGAGCCACTTGGCTCGTATGCAGACTTTACCCTGTTAACTATCGAAGCGGCTTTTAGTTTGTTCCGGTCTCGGTTTAGACGTTAACGCGTTTTATAAGAAAGAAAAGGTGGATTTCAGCAGTTCCATCATTTGTTTGTTTTTTGTTTCAGGGGACTACGTACATGGAGAACTCTGTCTTGTGACTGGTCCTCAATCTGACCAGTTGTAAATATCGCCATATGCGTGGAAAATGCGCCCAGGTGTAAAGATTTACTGGAGTATAGTGGTTCTAATTTAGACTGCTATACTACTAGAGCTGCATGTAGCACGTTGGTTACCGGAACGGTTGGTGCTCTGCTATTGGTGCTCGATCTCATATTATTCTGATTAGTAGATGTTTTTCCCCCCGTGGGGGAAGGAGCTCCCATGTGGAAATTAAAGGTCAGGGATGCTCCGTCGTCGCAAAATTAATTTTCACTTTGGGATGAACCATTTCACCTTTAGCGGGGAGGGAGATTTTTTTTTTTTAAATACCCTGCCAGCATACTTGTACCAAAAAATTCATACACACGAACACTACCGAAAAATATTTCATACACCTTCAGTGAAACGAGAAAAAGAATTAAATATACACGGAGAAAAAAGTATGATGCACACACGCATCCCGAGAACTGAATAAAATGCCTAGTGCATGAAAAGGTTAAAAAAAAATAATGCCTGTACCAAATCACCCACTCCCTCCTTCAAAAGACATATAGTTCACTCCAGCGCTTTCAACAGCCTTTTTATCCTAAACCAGTCATTTTATTACCTAGTGTTATAACTTACGTGGCGTGGAAAGGGGGAACAAGTGAGAGCAAAGGAAAATGGAAACAGCAGGGAAAAAAACAGCGAAGAAAGTCGAGGCGGTTTTGGAACACATTAGTTTATTGATCATGACCCTCACCGTCACAAAAGTAGGATTAAATAAGCCATCCACATAAGACTTCATCCAAAAAACATCAATAAATGAAGAAATGAACATTCCCGAAGCATGAATCCCTAACCATTAAAGCGGACCTACGAGGGGAAACCTCCCACGGGGGACTCCCGTAAAAAGGTCGGGGGAACTCGATCGTCGTATCGCCTAGGGGTGTAAATCACGAATTTTGGTCTCCGTTTAATAGGGAGCTTAAGCAACGGCGTCGACGACGCCGAGGACAACGCCTAGTAAAAAATGAATTCATATTTTACAAGCGAAATTCGCGAATGTCTAGATCTGTTCAGTACGCCAATGGCACTAAAAACTTGCTTAGGTCAAATATGCAACGACGGCGTATAGTTCCAAATGGAAATGCGAAAAATTAGTCGTCGTCGTCCGCGTTTCGTAGACGACGCAGAACTTGATCATTTCACGTTGTTGTTTTGCAGAGGACGGCAAAGAAATGTACAAAATTTATAGCGCACGTGCACAGCTATTGTTTTGCTCATTAAACCTTTTGTTTCGTGACGTTCTCGTTGCCGTCGTCGTCGTGGTTTGCTTAAGCTCCCTACACTGGCGTGTTCAGGACGGCACGCCATTATTTTCAGTCAGCCGTTTAGGTATCTTTTAAGATGCTGTCATGTCTGTTTTGTTGTATTCTTTAGGGATCAAATAAAGCTCGAGCCACGCCTAGATTTGTTGCCGTTAGGGGTTTAATTCAAATTATCATATAAAAGCATTAAGCCGGTAAAAATAATAATCATAACAAAGCGTTTTCAATCCCGAAATCTCGAGAATGATTGTTTACCTGTTGGAAGGTGGCCTGAACAAACATTATATTATCCTTTTTTCACAAAAGAAATATTAGCTGGTCAAGCTACTCTGGAATTCGAGCTTAAATAAAGTTTATGTATGTATGTATGTATGTATGTATGTATGTATGTATGTATGTATGTATGTATGTATGTATGTATGTATGTATGTATGTATGTATGATTGTCCTGTTCGCTAATTCAACCTTTCAAGATTCAGATGTAAAAAAAAAACATAATTCAACTTTCATTTCACTACGATGCATTCAAGAACTTAAGGATTATCTAAAGAGTGACCAGTGCTGTAGCCTGTTTCATGTAGGGTAACACAAACAAAAAAGGTTTTAACAGGGTTGCCACCAAATGGAACAAAAAAACTCCCTGACTTTTCATGACTGTAAAGCAGTTTTCACTGACAGTGCAGGATGATTATTCTGGCCATAAATCAACAAAATAAGGATGGCTCAGATAATTGTAAAAACAAAATTGCCTTGTCTATACGAAAACATCTCAAAAGATAATTTGCGGCAACCTTAAGATAAAATTCCCTGACTTTTCACTGACTTTCAACAGGGATATAGAAATTCCCTGACCTGATACAAAACTCCTTGACTTTTCCCTGACCTTGAATAAAATCTAATTTTCCCTGACTTTTCCTTGACCGTGGCTACCCTGTTTAAAAAAATAAGAAATTTATTACAATTTAATGGAAAAACAAGTTGCCGGGAGACGCCTTAATTGATTAAGAACTCATTTGTAAGTTTTCAGTTTGTGTTCAGCTGTGTAACTAAACATCACACACAGATTTACAGCTAATTTGCATCGGGGAAGAATATCAAACTACGATTGAAGTGTAGTGCTGTTTAAGAGTTCTTGGCCATCACAAGTACAGCCGTTGGGATTTCTGTGTAGTCCACCTGCTCATTGCCAAGTGAGTTTCTCAGAGTTTAATTTTTCACCGTGTTGCTTGGATGAACACGTTCTGGTGATTACTTGCCAACGGGGGGAAAAGTCCAGCTTCACAGTAATTTAGATTGTTTTGCGAGTACAAATAGTAAAGAAGGCAACATGCTTGATGACTATAACACAGTACAATTCTAATAACAGTCTCACACCTGAGTTTAAATTAGCTTCGTTCGAAAAAGGAAATAATTTGGATGTACTCATTAACATACCGACCAAGGCTGAAGAAAGATCTATGATCCAAATTTTGTTTAAGAACCAAGATGCGAACATCACGACAGGCACCATCTGGAATCCGCGCCAAAATTCACAGGTGATCCACGATCCACTGTGTTTTCAAAATCCGCGTATCCGCTCGATTTACCGCAAAATCCACAATCCGTGCACTTTTTAAGTCAATCCGAAAACCTATTCACCCCCCTCAGTAAGGCGGGATTCTACTGTGAAGCTACTGATTGTAATGTGTTTTCTTTGTAAGGCATGATGTAGGGCTTCGCTCTAATTTAAAACACGTAAATCACATAAACATCTTATTCGATGGTTTAACATATAATATGCTCGGCCATTTTGCCAGTTACTTCGTATTTTTTCGAGCCTCGAAGGTGGACTCGAAAGGGAATAAATTTTCTTGTGGATCACAGAATCATTCCTTTAATCATGTTAAATCAAGTACCTTCTTTCGTCAGTCACCTTGGGAACTGTTCATAAATGAATGCGAGAACCTAAAGCGAATGTTCAGCGTCTAGCTCAAATACCCATCGAATCTTATCAACGCAACCATAGCTGCCTTTATCGATTCATTGATGTCTGCCCGCGCGCCGCTATCGTCACGGAGGCGGACAAACCCGTCAGAACAATATTGCCCTTTAGTATAAATCTACTAGCGTTCTATCACGAATGTCATTCTCTGATTGGCTGCCCTACTCACTATCTATTCTGTGGTAGATAGTGGGTAGCGTAGCAGTGTGTCCTTGTTAACAAAATGACGGCAGCTTCTTGGCGTTTTCGAAGTTAAGTGTCTGTGAGGAGGATTTCGATAAAGTTCTGAACGACTAGTAGATTTATACTAAAACAATTAGATTATTCGCTCTCTATTTCTATGCGTGATAGAAATCTCGAGCTCATAATCTAATTGTTAATCAAAAGATCGCCAGTCAGCTGATGCTGTCTGGAGGCAACTGGAAGACTTCAGTTGGACAATCGGGATCACCAAATCAGGTTTACATCAGCCCAAAAATTGGCGACATGCTCAATCTTCGTGTGCAAAAGCCACTCTTAGTGAGCCAATAGGGACTTTAAGATACGTTACGGCGAGGTGCTACTACGGCTACTTTGGCCGTGAGGGACTAGGCTGACGACGGTGTTTTACCCGCCAAACTCAAACGATTAAGATTTTGCTGTACGGCAACGGTATGTGCAGTCTCTACGTGTCTTTGCAAAAATAACTTCTTTCAAGGACACCAGAGATAATTCTACTTTCATACGAATTAGGCTTGATTAATGACAATGATTTCGTTCTCCTGTTTCCGTCTTACATCTCCCAGAACTCAGATTTGCCTTTTAGAACTTGATACAACCGCTTGTAATTCCAACCACAAAACAAAATATAAATTCTGATGTAGAAAAACTCGATTTCAACACGGACAGGTTGTTCGTACAACGATTACGTGATAAGCTCGAAAATGCAAAACTTTCGATTATAATAAAATGCATTTTGAACAGTAATAAACAATTATAGCTCAGATTAGAATTGATCATCTCGCGGTAGGTGTTAAAATCGTTTAAATTTTCTGTACAAATGACAAAGAAACAATGATCTTAGAACTGATTTTTATGATTGAGAACTTTATCTTCAAACTAGGCTGTTCAAACAGTAAAAAAAAAGCGTTAAAATGAGAAGTTAACAGCAGGCTTATACTCACGTAGTGAAGAGTACGTGAAACCAGGCGCTTTCCCGTAGTAGAAAGCAAGGCCACGGCGGGAAAGCCGTACTGGTACGCGCGTCATGACGGCACTGGAAGCGATCTTCACTATCTGCCGCCGTACTACAGCCTAGCCGTGCGGTATCTTAAAGTCCCTAATAACGCGTTGCTTAATGTATTAAATGTTATCTGTGTGATACACAATATATCGAGTACACCTGCCACCATTTTCATCAAAGCATCCGGGGTCGTAGCTGCTAACAAGCAAACCGAGGCCGCGCATTTGTCTCAGTCATTTCTCGTTTTTGTTGTTTATAGTCATCAAAACACCCTAAATACCTTGGAAAAGAATTCAATGGGCACGGCGTCGGTCATAATCTTTTACTGGCTAGGCTCTGGCATCGAACAGCACAATTCATCTGCTTTTGGGAAGCATTTTCAAGAAAAGCATAACGCCGACCTCGAGATCACTGACCTTACCAGTAAATTTTCGATCAGAAGCAAAGGAAAAGTGTTTTTTCTGATCTATGAGAAGCTGTTTATTTGTAAAAGAAAACTGCAACTGAACACGCAATCAACTCTATTCGTCTCTTAGTCGAGGATTCAAGAGAGAGTTCAGGAAATGGACAAAATTTATTTATGTTTTGTAATTAGCATCTGCAACGCTGAATTTTGCACTTCAGCGTAAATTAAGGCGCACTTGTCCGTTTTTTTTCCAGTTAAGTAATTAATGAGTAGTCGTATGAATGCGAGTGCAATTAAATATTTAAATTACTCTAAGCACAAAAAGGCTCGTGCAATTTTGAATGAATTTTCAAATATTACTTGTGGCGTAAATCTTTAGTTGCGCTCACATTCAGGACAAATTTTAGCCGCTGACTTATCTTCTTTTTCCTTTAGAAAGCTTATAATTCTTCTTTCATATGCTTTCTAACGCAAATAAGCCACAAAAATGGCTTAAATTCTGAATTCAGAGCTAATCCAAGCCAAGTTTATATGGCTGCGTTCGTCCAAATTTGAATAGCATGCGTGACATCTCTGAATGGGATTCGAATGAGGACGGATTAAAAAAACGACTGTGTAGGTCTCAATTTTTAGCAACCGACAACTAAAATGTAACGATGCCCTTTCTAAGCCTTTGAATACCATAAAACTCACCAAGTTTATGCGACCAAACTTTTATTGTCCACTGCTGTTCGCATTAACCGGGCCGTACTTGTACTCTCGAAGCTGAATCTTGGGAATGAAAAAACACATTTGCAGCTGTGCATATGTAAATAATGCTTGTTGCGCGTTGATATTCGTACTGTCGAGAATAAATAATGAAAAACACTTTAATATTGGAAGGTATCAGTAGTTCCTAACAGCTAGACGTCTTTTGCAGGGTGAGAAGTGCTTATCGCTCCTTATCATGAAGTGGAAACCTTGCAATCTTTTGATTCTTTCCTTCGCGTGTCTAACATTGCTCGTCTTCGTTGGGATCCTGTTGGAGCTGCCCTTGGCAAAAATTATAAAAGGTAGGTTCAGCAACACAGTTCACAAGCACATCTTTAAGTTAAAATTATGCCTTGTGTAAGATTAATTGATTTCGAAAGGATTTTATCCAACTGTGTGTGGATGAGCACCCAACATACAGCGCCCTGTGAAGTTTATGGTAAAAACTTCACTGGAGATCTTTAAATAGTAAAGTTTTACATAAGTTGTTTACAGTATAATCTGGAATCATAGGTAGTTCTTAGGCATCAATGAAACTCGAAGTGTAACTCGATTTTAAAGTTACTTTAATTGATCAAAACAACGTGGACAGAACCTGTAATTGCAAAATCCAAGATAAATTTTACCACAAAGCCCACACTTAGCATTGATTATCCTTTATTACGAACCGCTATCGCTAGATCTTCCAGCTCCCCGTGAAAGATCAATAATATCATCAATTTTCAGAGAACAAAGACAGTATCTTTAATAAGGCGGAGATATACCTGAATGATATTTTTTCACAAAATTGATCACTAGTATTTCATCATTATCTCTTTGTGTTACGAGAGAATGTTCAGTCGTTCTACGTTTGTCTTCATAAATATTTTCAGTTCGGAATGAATTGCTTTTAAACTGAGGAGAAATAAAGAATATAAAGCTATGTTCCATATTTTTTGGTGAAGTATTTTGGTTTCTATCTCTTAGTGGTCGCAAACCACATACATAGGCGTGACAGATACGTCTATTAATTTGTTCAAGTGAGACGAAAAAACCCAGCAACGCCACAATCGAACTTTTAAGTTTACATTAGACTTGCCACAAGTCGACCTTTGCTTAACCCTTCTTTAGAAAGTCTAGGTTTTCATATGATGGACGCGATTGTAACAATCGCGCGCTACAGAATATTTCCCGTAAGGACAATGACGTGTTATCTTCTTGAATACATCGCATCGCTGTGATCTCTGAAGAGTGGTTTTACAGATGATTGTAAACGGTCGCTGAACTTTATTTTCAGCTATCGTAGCACTATCGTAACCTTCATATTAACACCATCATTAAAAGTAGCAAAGTATTTGGATCAAAGTACGGTGGAAGGCCTTGATCTGGAAGAGTAAAACTGCCGAGAAAATCGAACTCTACCAAACTGCCCTTACCACTTTAAAAAGGACACCTTTTTTAAAGCAGCAAGATTTACCAAATTATTATTTCTGAGCATTATTTATTATAAGTCTTTCAATTTTATCTTACCTTATAATTTTGTACACAAATCACATAGCCAGTGGAATTGGT